>NW_027040826.1:1350000-1471341 GCF_037179485.1 Ochlerotatus camptorhynchus
AGCAATTTCATAGTGTGGCAATTTCATCGTGGACACCCTTTACATACAACGAGTGGAGATAGCGGCCTGGAGGGGAGACCCATCAGAATGGAGAAAATCGGAGAAAAAAAACAAAAAAGACGAAAATGAAAAAAACCAAAAAAAAATATGAAGAACGACGGGAAGACGCCAGACAGTGAAAACGGAGGAGCGAACGTGTTCAAAAAACTGAAGGAAGAGAAACTAAGGAAGAAGGAACAGAAGAAGAAGGAGGAGAAGGAAAAGAAGAATGAAGAGGAAGAGAAGAAGAAAAAGACGGAAGAGAGGAAAAAGGAAGTCAAGAAGAAAGAAAACCCCAGGCATCGTAGGGAGAGAAGTAAGGGCGACGCTCTGGTTATCGAGGCGAAAGACAAAACGACATACACAGCACTCCTCCGGAAAGTGAGAGAGGATCCGGAGTTGAAGCAACTAGGCGAGAACGTGGTGAAAACCAGGCGCACCAGAAAGGCGAGATGCTCTTCGAGCTGAAGAAGAACTCGTCGATGAGGAGTTCAGCCTTCAAGGAACTCGTCGAAAAATCTCTTGGCGAGGACGCGAACGTAAAAGCCTTATCAGTGGTCAGAGTCAGTGGTCGAGTGCAAGGATCTGGATGAGATCACAACGGAAGACGAGGTACGATATTCGCTGAAGGTGCAATGCAATCTGGGAGATGTACCTATCACAATCCGGTTGAGGAAGGCGTACGGTGGTACACAAACGGCGTCGATACGACTTGCGACGGACGCAGCTAACGAGTTGCTGAAGACAGGACGAGTCAAGGTTGGGTGGTCAGTATGCCCCCTGAAAGCTATCCCTCGGGTTACCAAGCAAATGGAGAGATACTTCAAGTGCATGAACTTTGGTCACCAGGCGAGAAACTGCAAGGGCCCTGATAGATCGGAGCTGTGCAGGAAATGCGGAGAGAAGGGGCACGTTGCTAAAGACTGTATGAAGCAACCGAGGTGCATGCTCTGCAGAAAGGAGGACGGAAACGGTCATATGACGGGAAGTTTCAGGTGCCCAGCTTACAAAAAGGCGATAGCGGGCAAATAGTAATGGAGATAACCCAAATAAATCTCAATCATTGTGACACAGCACAGCAACTGTTGTGGCAGTCGACAACGGAAACAAAGTGCGACGTTGCAATGATTGCGGAGCCGTATCAAGTCCCTCCCGATAACGATAACTGGGTGGCCGATAGAGCAGGGATGGCGGCAATACAAGTTATGGGCAGGTATTCCATACAAAAAGTAGTGACGAGGTCTTACGAAGGTTTTGTGATCGCCAAAATTAATGGAACCTTCGTATGTAGTTGCTCGGGGGTGCATCCGAGATGGACAATGGAGCAGTTTTCACCAGATGCTAGATGGACTCACCGGGGAGCTCACCGGACGGAGACCAATCGTCATTGAAGAAGATTTCAATGCTTGGGCAGTGGACTGGGGAAGCAGATGTACCAACGCAAGAGGGTATAGCCTGCTGGAAGCTCTGGTAAAGTTGGACGTCAGTCTGGCCAACGAAGGAACCATCAGCACCTTCCGCAAAGATGGTAGGGAATCCATTATCGACGTCACTTTCTGCAGTCCGTCGTTAGTGGCAAGTATGAACTGGAGAGTGTGTGAGGAGTACACTCATAGTGACCATCAGGCGATTAGGTACAGCTTTGGCCAACGGATACCTACGGCAATGTGGAAAACGAAAGTAAGCAAGCAGAGGTGGAAGACGAAGGCATTCGACAAGGATCTCATAATTTTCAACTAGCCCCTCAACCCCCCTCCCCCCTGCTTTGATCTTGCCACCACCGCACATTTAATTCTCAAAAAATGTCATTATTGAGCTCGACAATCAAGAAAAGGTGGGTGTGGGTAGTCTAAAGGTTAGTGAAAGCTTATCCCACTGAACATGAAAATACCCGATCGATGATGAAGAAATCTGACGTTGTGAGGCATGCACAGGGATTGAAAAATTATTTATCAAATAATATAGAATGGCAAACGACCGAATCGATCTTAATTGCTGAGGTCCAAATACAATCCCTGTCAAAGCATCAAATTTGAATAAACTGGTAGCTTAACGTAAGCATTATCGTACAGACTCAAAACTGCATATCCGTAAATTCAATTATGAATGCACAAGCAGCCGAAGACACCGCATAGCCATTATTCAAATTAAATTATCATAATTTATGCTACTGATAATCAGATTAATTGGCCCATGTTTTCGATGATAATCTCATTGAATTTTATTCTTTAAAATCAATTTCTTACTGAAAAGTAAATTAAGTTGCTTGCACCATGTTGTTCAAGACTGCATGTAACACATTTTCGTCAATCAAATTCGATTCGAGTTGGAAATCAGCAATACTCAATGATTTTCTATTCCATAATTCCTAAGGATCAAATATTGTTCAATTTAGTAGGGATTTACGCTTTCTTTTATCACTAGAGGGGTCCAAATCCCCCACTTAGTTAATAAAATGCGTTTCCCCTGTTAAAATGCCAAACTTTCTGATCCCCATCTCGTATTTTCTCCCCTTCAGAACTTCATTCGAAATCAAAAGTTGTTCCATTTTCTGATGCACCTCATTTCTTTCGTGTTGTACTTAGTTCCCACTCACTCCAAAGAAAATAAAAAGCCTTAGCAAAAGCAATAATAAATTATAACTTTTTACTACACGCCACCCCAAAGCTACCTATCCTTAAGGATTTTTCTCCCCACAAGAAGCACCCATCTCCCTCTCCCTTCAAAGCGCAAGCTCTCGCTTTGCGGGGATTTGCATGAAAGTCTAGGAAAATCCAGCAGCAAATACGAGAGCGCGACCTTTCCTGCCTATTTTCATTTCTTGGCAGACGAGGGTAATAGAACTGAGGCTAGAAGGAAGCGGAAGCAGCCTTCCTGAAGGCGGAACGGAACACGAGGAGGCAGAGCGGAATAATGCTTTTAAAAAGCAAAAATAATGCATGCGGATATCCCACGAGTAACGAATAGTGAAGGGGGATCCGGGAGTGCACACACAAACACATTCCCACACACATAAAAAGCAGTCAAAGTACTCTTTTTGTGTGTTCTTTTCTCTCGGTTTTTTTTCATTCTCTGTTTATATTCGCTGTGTTGTTTTCGGAATGGAAAATTATTTAGTGTTATTGTTTCATTTGCGTGTTTTCATTGCTTTTTATCGCACAACGGAAGCACTTCTTGAAGAGTGTTCGTTTGGTATACAGGTTTCATACATTTGTGGAGAATCGGACAGTGGTTACCTCAAAATGGGCAAGCACCAATTAATTCAGGGTGGTGCATAGCAAGGTGTAAAAGGAGGTTCCGAAAAGTACTTAAAACGGTTCTTAGGGTGGATTGATCGTTTTTTTTTAAGCTCATTGCTCTAAGAGAAAAACACCAATGGTCATATAATCGGATATGAATGAGGTTTGTAAGACCTAAGAGTGCATCATCAATGTACGCAGTGACTTCGAATTTTGGGGCTGTCGGCACGCAGAAAAATGTCTAGACCGGACCGGGAATCGCACCCAGCCACCTTCAGCATCGGTATCTTGAATTCCAAAATGAAGCCGGACATCGAATTTTGACATCTACGGCGTGGTCCTCGTTCCAAAAGTACCATATTGTAGGGTACTTTTCAGTATTTTTAAAACCGATGGCTTGAATTCCAAAACGGCGTCCAGCATCGATTTTTTGACCTCTATACGTTGAATTTCAAAATAGCGTTCAACATCGGTTTTCGATCTCTACACGTCGTCCCCATTCCAGAAATACTCAGTATTTCTAAAGCCGATAGCCGCCATCCTGGATTCAAAAATGGCGTTCAACTTCGATTTTTGATCTCTAAACGTTGCCCTTGATCTGAAAATACTCACATTGCACAGCAACATAATATACGGGCAGGCTTTACAGACATAGCATATTCAATAAGTTCGCATGTACTGTACACTAGCGTTTCGTAGTGAGAGAGTTCTGAACTTGTACAACCACCATCCGAAACAACTTTGATGAAGACAGTAACCTTCTATACGGCCAGGATTTCGAGATACAGCCTATACAGGAAGTTCATGCTAACACTAGCGCCGCGTAATGAGAGGGTTCCGAACTAGTATGACCACCATCCGAAAGGACTTGGTCCCCTGATCAACTTTGATCAAGGCGGCAACTTTCCCATATGGATTTTGGTCATTTTTGAGTTGAATATCAGAATCGCAGAAAATTTAAATATTTGTTCTGAAAAAACATGAAAAAATATGAAGTCAATTTATGCCACCTGGAAAATAATCGCATATCAGTCACAGATGAAAGTTTTGATTAAAAATTACATTTCTAGATATTGAAATACATCAGATTGTTTCTAGTTATTATGCATGTTATTATTACATATAGTGTTAGTATAGAAAATGGTTCGAAGAAATTGCATAAATATACTTGTTGTATTAGGAAGCCGAAGCCGAAGCAGATGATGATCCAGATTGAAGTTATCCTCAGTAAACACTTTGAGCTGCTTCCCTGTGAACAACATGCAACTAATTTGATCACCATCGTCCGTTACATCGCTGCTGTAGTGGAATTGGTAGCATCCCTTTTTGATCACCAATTGTCTGATTTGGTCAATGCATGGCCGGGGCTTCAATTCATTCAGCGCGTACTGAGCAATGCTGAATACTTGTGGAAAGAAATCGGCCGGTAGCATGTCCAACACTTCTACTTCCGACTTAGCTTTTTGTACTACGGCCAGTGTCTGTTTTTTATCATTTACCATCACATGCAAGGAGTATCACTTCAACCCAGTGTCGATAAATTGCGTTTGTTTTGAACATCTTCGTAGTTACGAAACGAGCGAAATGAACAAATGAGTTTATTATACATCAACGAATACGCGTTTGTTGATATTCACCAGTGCTCGATTATCAAACCCAAAATTGTCAAAATCAGAAGTGATCCTCAAAAGCAAAATAATCAACGACATTTTGGGCAAAATGATTATTTTGAATATTGTCGACCACACTGCCTAAATCATCGATATTATCATCAGTTCAGCTTGAGGCAATAATTTGCCGTCTACTTATGTCTAAAAACCACGTTCTTCAGCGCTATATTTGTTTAAAATGAAAATAATCATTTTGCATTTGATCCTCAATATCATCCCGACCAAGATGAAGACGAATATCAATATTTACAACAACAGAGGCGATAATGAGAATCCAGCTACGAATGAAGAAAAACAAATGTTATTTTTAATACTCAGAGGTTGCCTAGATCAAGGGAATTTGATTATATCAAAATTCAAATTCATGCAGGTAGTTGGTCTATCTGTTAAGGTTTTCTTCATTTTCAGCTAAATTGAGTGTAGAAGAAAGGATTTTTATCAGCACTGACTACGGCTCTAAAATCGGGATACGTTATCGGTGGAGCTCAACGCATTCCTCCTTCCACAGCAGAATGGAAGCTACTTCCCTACGGGAGCGAACGTCTCATTAAATACAATCAACCTTTGCGAAAAAAAACAACAGTTTTCAAGCCGTCCAATCTAGGAAGTTGTATGACCTGAAAATAATATTAATGTCTAATAAAATTAAAATAACTTAGCAACTGTACAAAACTACCTTTTGAAGGTTAACTGCTACAACAACAGTTCCAGGAATCATTAAGTCTCCGTCTTTTCGATATGCTTTCCGCGAAGCAATTGCAAAACGAAGATGCTCAGCGTAGTCCTCACAAATTAGGCATGGTTCACCGCTTTGCATTTCCGAACTCGAATGACCAGACGGTTTTAGGTGTTGTGCCGCCATAATGCAACATTCGCATTGTTCATGACCGAGCTTAAAAAAGGATACCCAACAAAAAATTTGTGCTGATCAACAGCTGAATAAGCTATTTTTTAGCTGAAAAAGCTTATTATTGCCTGAATAAGCTCTTATTCAACATTCAATGTTTGTTGGGATATATTCATATCCTTCCAAACACGGCAATAGAAGGCGAAGCTGACATGCTGATCATGAGTTTTATTATAGTTTTCGTGCATGGATTTTTCGCTCAAATCCACCGGAAGGTATAAGCGGTTGAGTGCATGTGCCCATCAATAATGTGAAACCGTAGGGTTGTATTTCTGGATGTCTGCCAGGACGGTATCACGTTTCTGAGTGCTACGAACGCATTTCCCGCGTTTGGGTGCTCTTGCAAGATCCTGTTCCTCTTCGTCCTTGCTGTCGTTCACCATCCGATATACAATGTTTCTGGGGGGAATAGATACCTTAATTGAATAAATTTTATGCAACCTATTAAATGTTAAAAAAAAATTACCCGCAGTTCGCACCATATCCGATCGTATTCATAAAAAAAAAACTTTCGGCACACACGTGTGAATTCAGCACAGTCGTCAGAGAGTAGTAAGTAGACGAAACAAGTCAAAGTGGCATTCGCCTCCGATCCTCGGGCGCGTGCGAATAGCGATGGAATTGCGTAATATTTTGCACACTCATCGCCATATTCAGAACCAAACGCAAATTCTTTGAGATAACCACCATCCGTCGTCTGGCTCGCAGTGGCGGTATCTGACGTATCTCCGGTCTGATTTACGAGGTGTGCTGAAGGTTTTCCTGAATAATGAGATCCGTGATGCTGTCACCTTCACTAAACACGCCAAGCGTAAGCGGCCATGGATGTCATCTACGTTTTGAAGTGACAGAGACGCAGAGAAGCAACAATCTAGCATCTAATTCGACGAAGACGACAGGAAACATTTGTGAAGCCGAGTTATTTACGAAAGAGAGTGTCGATGAAGAGAATTGATCAATGTAGATAGGACCTATTGAAAAGTGATTTGTTTTCCGTACTGAGCTCCAATGCTACCGACGCAAGGGAGGCAATTCCAACACCTGGACCCTACCAATCGACCCATCAACTCATGAACAGGGGACCAACGGCTTTACTTCCCAGAGGAAGGCGTGATCAGGGATGTTATGCCTTAGAACATGCCGGTGGCGCCGACTGAGATTGGACCCAGGCCTGCTGGGGTGAGAGGTAATCACGCTAACCACCGGTGCCGATAACTTTCAAGGTGATATCACGGCGAATGAGATCGACCCAAATTTGAGTTTAGTTATCCCAGAAATAAGAAATAAAGTGCAGGATCTCAGCGATGAGTAAATTTGCCTCATTTTTCCTAGGTTTTTCCAGGATTTTCCAGGGAAAAATTACAGAATTTGAGAAAAGTAAAGATTGGATTCATTCAGTCTATTGGTACTACTCCGAGACTGAATAAAATTTTCGTCAATTTCCTCATTTTCTGGCAGATTTTTTAGGTTTTTCACAGGAAACCATGAGAAAAATTTACTCATCGCTGAGTTCCTGCACTTTTGGCGATTATGAGTGAACTAATCTCAAATTTTGGTCGTTCTCATTCGCCGTGTACGCAAAAGAAAAAGTGCCAGTGTCGCTACTCGATAGCAAACTACTCATAATGGGAGGAGTCTTTGTAGCTTTTATACCACTTTTTTGCACATCATTCTGCTTTAACCTGAACAGATATAAAAGAGCGCTGCTGTATGGCATTAGCTCATCATCAACAAACCAATCCCACCAAGGTGGTCATTCTTAAAAACAGGCCTGATAGGACTAGAAACTTTAAATAATAATTAAAAAATTTAAAATGAACTAAAGTTGAAAAGACGCATCTGTGTCACTTGTTTATTCATACATGTAAAACCACACAAATACCAGAAATAAAGATCATTTAAAGTCAAGGCATTAGCTCATTTTCGCTTCGGACGGCGTGGTGAACAGCAATAGCAGCAGTAGGAAAATGGTGGCTAGTCCACTCCTTCACACCTAAAAAGCAACAATTGACTGGTCGTGGCAAAGGAGGAAAAGGTCTGGTAAAGGAGGCGCCAAGCGTCATCGCAAAGTTCTTCGAGATAACCGCCATCCGTCGGTACGTTGCACCAGATGCAAAACAAATGCATTTTGAAAGATCATCTAGGTACACAAAAGTGCAGACGACAGGAGTGCTGAGACTGATATGCGATTATTTGTCTACTTGATGGGGAAAATAATCGCATATCATATGAGTCCCTTTCTTATTTTTCAGTACAGTTTTTGAGGAAATTAAAAACTTTGAATGACCCATTTCATAATACTTTGAGACCCATTTCATAATATCACGTTGAAAACAATAGAGTAGACCATGCCAAACAGTAAAAACAGCCATAAATGCAGACCCAACTTTAAGCGTCGTTTTCTCAGCTTGATGATTTTCCAGATGGGACTAATATGCGATTATAGGCAGTATAGCGCCCGTCATAACTAATATGAAAGTTAAGCCCTTCTAGCGGCGTAGTTTACAATTAAACTTGCTAACTTAGCATGTATTTTTCATATTTGCTGCATTATGTAGTGAACCTTCTATTGAAAAACATTTCCTCGCCTTTTCAAGAGTGTCTGTAAAGCTTTCGAAGATTTAGTACATCCAATTGTCTATTAATGAAATTATATAACATTTCGTACAATTATAATTTGGATAACAAATCAAGAGCACTATGTGCCGTTATGAGATTTCATATGTAATAAAAAATGTAAATAAATAAAAAGTAAGCTCTCTCTGAGATATCTACGTTGGTTATGATGAGAGAGTGCACAATACGTAGTTATTACAGAGTTGCACTGCAATTCAATCGACTAGATGCTTACGTCAAAGGACGACTAACGTGGATAAACCACCAATAATAAACCAATAATCGCACTAACCCAAGTAATCGTTGCTTCAATCACAACAACAACTGCAACAATGACGGAGGTCACAACGGGAATAGCTTTCTGCCGCCAGATAGAATACTTCTTGCAACAGCGAAGGAGAGATTCTCCAAACCTCCGGAATGGTCCACGTTCGATGCACCGACTACACACCGAAATATACAGTTTCAGAGAGGTCCGATTCTAAATCCCCGCCCCGTTCCTGACGAATTTGCACGAACCACTCCCTACAAACAACCCAACTGAATGGCCCCTGGATGTTCTTCAAATTCAGCTACATCATGAGCTATAAGATATTTCACAAAGTTTGACGAATTCCGTACAGTATACAGAAATGGTAAATAGTTTTAATGTAAATAACTCTAATGTTTTTTTCTAGTTCAAAGTCCATCAAGGTCTTCACTCAACTCTCATATCACGAATGAAATCTAGGTATATTGTCAGAACTTAATGGGATTGAGAGTGTAAGAACTGAATAGGTTTTTGGTAACAATTACAATGTTTATAGAGATGACCGGGATTATAAATGGTCTCAAAAAAAGTCAGGATGGCGAGTTCTAGTTGCTGAAACTACAAAATTCAACTCTGAAATCATCACGACTACTAAATTAAAAAAAAAAATTGAGCATGCGTGGGCAAAAGTTCAAGTGACAGA
The DNA here is from genome assembly GCF_037179485.1 of Ochlerotatus camptorhynchus. Taxonomy (NCBI): domain Eukaryota; kingdom Metazoa; phylum Arthropoda; class Insecta; order Diptera; family Culicidae; genus Ochlerotatus; species Ochlerotatus camptorhynchus. The sequence continues at coordinate 1,359,425 of NW_027040826.1, forward strand.
AGAAATACATATCTTTGCTTCGGTGTATTTCCCTCCACACAATGCCCGTAAAGAGATATATGATAATTTTTTTTAGCATAGCTGATGAAATTACAGGGCGGACTCGATTATCCGGAGTCTTGAAAAAAATTTCACTCCGGATAATCAAGCCCTCCGGATAATCGAGCCATTAAAAAAAATTTTTTTTTGGTCTCATGTGGTCTCATTTAATGTTTTTAGTGGTCCAATTGAACGCTATTGGAGGATTATGGAATCGGACCACTGGTTTCGTAGATATGGCCGGAACAAGTTCCGGCGTTTATGGGCCATGAGGCTAAACTTGACTTGAAAGGAACAAAACCCATTAAGCGACACATCAAATTAAATCAAAATTTTATATCAACATCAATGGTGGCAAACCTTAAGTACCTTGGACCATATTGGCCACTTCCGGGCAAGTTCCGGGTGCCTCCGGAAAAGTGGTCAGAACCAGACTTGAATAATAACCTATCATGCGACACATCAGATTATATCAAAATTTGATAACCAGATCAATGGTGGAATAAATTAAGTACCTTGGACCATATTGGCCACTTCCGGACAAGTTCCAGGTGCCCCTGGAAGTGACCAGAATCGGACTTGGATAATAACCTATCATGAGGCACATTAAAATACATCAAAATTCGATAAGAAGATCAATGGAATTGAACCCATGGACCATCCGCTTGAGAAGCGAACGTGTAGCCAACCACGCCATAGGACCCCTCAACTTGAGAAAAATCGTAATCTCGAGTGTGTAGAGACAAAGTTGAGCTTGGCTAAAAATCACGGCGTGAAGGCACCATATTTGACGCGGTTCCTAACTTGACGCACTCGATCAATTTCGACCATTTTCCATTAATATTTTTGAAATGTTAACATTCCGCTGCTCTAGGGATGATAGTGTAACAATTCAACTGATGGTTGCTGATAAAACGGCTGCAGGCGAAAATGAAGACGAGAATGCGGAATTCGATGTCATGTCTGATGCTGACATAGTCAATACTGTTCTTAACCCTCCGTTACTCGCGCCAACGCCGCCAACTTTTATAACACGAGAAAATTACTGTCTTCGACAAAGTTGTTCAGGAGGTCAAAGCATTTTTGGCTGGTAAACAGCAGTTAAGAATTTTCTCACCACGTGCACAGATAAAAATTCTGAATTTTAATTGTGATGTAAATATTCATTCACGTAAATTTAAATTTCATTTCACGCAACCGAGCAACTTGTAAACAATGTTGTTTACAAATATGGGCTTTTGTATACAATATTTGCTACATTGCATGAAATGTGTCAGAACTTTACATGATATATAATGTAAACTTATATGATATGTGACGCTCCATTTATGTGCATCATATTGAACAGAAATTTACACTACTTTTTCGAACTGTGTGGCATAGATGTACACTTCTTGCATATGCTATATCTCGAGATCCTAATCAGATAGAAAGTTACTGTCTGCAACAAAGTTATTCACGAGGTCAAAGTCTTTTGGCTGGTAAACAATAGTTTACCATTTTCAAGGCTCTAGGCTTTGAACTCCTGAACAACTTTGTTCAAGACAGTAACTTTCTATCTGGTCAAGAACGTGAGATATTTTATATGCGAGAATTTCACATGTATACTAGCATCATGAAGTGAGAAAATTCTGTACTACTGTCCACCATATCTAGCTTACCCCTTGAAGTCTCCAATTTATTTGATTGATCGCGAATATCTCGCGATTGGAAAATTTTAGCAAGAAATTCCTCAAATTACCTCTACCCTTGTGCTGTATGGACAGTGATGTTTAACTGTAGACCTGGCCCTATGACCCCCTTCTGTGCTTGAAAATGAAAATGAAAATGAAAATGAATTATTAATACAACTGCAACCTTGTAACAAACCGAACGCTTTTAACGCACAGCAACTATTGGAGTGTTTACCCTAGATACCCAACTAACAATGTTTACATTGTAAACGCTTTCCTCATTTCATGAATACAGCCTTAAGCTGTATTCAAATGCTATACCATATGAGGTAACCTTTACTCAACACCTCTATACAAGCAAATCTGACGAACGTAGTCAGTTACTTATGGTTGTTGGGACAAGCTCTTTTAACGCATTGATTTACGCTTCTGTACAGCTGTTATTCTGCTGTTTAGTTGTGTGTGAACTTGAAAAGGCGCTTATTCAACCTCATCCCGACTATCCAATAATCACTACACAGCTTTATCTTGAAGCCTAGTTGAATATTGTTTACTTTATTTAATGGAGGAATTTATTGATTTTATTAAGCTGCGTTATGTTATAAGCACATCACCAAAATTTTACCCTGCACCGGAATCTGTACTCAAACTCAAGACGACCGCATTGGAATCCATGACACTACCAACATCGCTACGCCAACACTTTAAACTGACGCAAACAAGTCTACATGACCTTCTACAACAAGATCGCTGAGTAGAAGCTTTATAATAGTGCACATGAATCTCTTTCTCGACTTGTTGATTCAGCTTTGTAAAAGATCAGGGTAAAAGCTGTAAAACTGCCCACGTCTAAAAATAAACCTAGTTGACTGTAAAACTGTTTCCAAAGTAGCGCTAACACAGTTAATTAGTTAGGTACAGGTTTTTTAGTTGTTGAAAAAGCACTTTTGATGTTTATGTTATTCAGCAAAAGTGGTTGGTTGTGTAAAAGCCATCAAATGAGTAATAGATTCACTTTATTAGCTTTGTTTTGCAGCTACAAGTTTAAAGCTGATTAATATTTGCATAGAAGTGGTATTAGCGTTTATTCGCTGCTGTAATTCAGTGCGACTGACAAATTGAATAATGGTTGAGAAAAAGTTGAGTAAATGCTCTCCAAAACTATTTTGCTAGCAGAAGTAGCTGTATCTGCAGCTTTTTTTCAGCTAATTTACAGCAAGATGCCTTATAAAGATGAAAATGTTAGTTGTGTAGCTTAGCAAAGGAAATGCTCGTTCAATTCGTACCGTCATCAAAAATTGCCCTTTGCTCATCTTCAACAGGTACAATAACCATGAGTCTCATATTGACATACATTAAGTTTCTCCCTCAAATTTGTAATCGCTAACTTAATGCATGAAGTACTGAACATCTGATCAGTAAAGGATTTGAATAATTGGAATTTCCAAAGTGAGTGTGATCGCTTAGCTGAGTGGCCACCATTACGTGTCTCATGGATGAAATTTATGCAGTCAAGTCTTCTTTACTCGATCTCTTCCTAACTCGATATTTTCCCTAACTTGATTGAAATCTGAGATTCTTTGACCACTTTTCCCACAGAATTTTTAAAACTTGACCTCCGGAACTTGATATCCTCCCTAAATCGATGGTCCCTTCAATATCGAGTTAGGGAGAGTTGAATATACTATAAACATAGTTCCTGGAAGGGTTGCCAAAACTGCAGACTTATCTACATATCAACAGATTTTCCAGAGCTATTGAAACCTGCTCACAAGCAGTGCTGCAAAATCTCCACAATACACGGCGATATTCAAAATTCTGCTTTGGTCACTCATCAGAGCTAACAGTCATCGTCATGGCAAACCATGTCAATTGTCAGTGACAAGGCTGTCAGGGACGAACATGTGCAGATTTTGTATTAGTTAAATTTGAAACGAAATTAAATTACTTGAGCAAAACAATTACAGTGAACAAGCATTTACGTCCTGAACTGCTTGGATAATAAAAATGTGTCTCAGAATGCTTGAAATTCCACACACCAGGTAACAATACCAGGTGAATCTGGTTTTCTTCTTGGTGGAAAAGGTTTTTTTGAGAATCAAGTCTATCAGTGGCTATTCGGCTGATTGAAAATTTGAAATTTTCGCTCCACAGTGCTCAAACGGTTCCAAATTGGGCCCTGATTAGCCTCCCAAAATTTGAACTCATTTAGTTAGAAACTGACTTGGCACAAACCATTTGAAGTTTATATGGGAATTACTATGGAGAAACCATAATTTCGGTTCATATATATCTCAAAATTCACCAGTTCAATCTACTTTAGAAAATGTTAGCTGAGTTTGTTGACAGCCACAACTTTGTTGAAGACCACTTTTCGATCAAATGTAAGGAACAAAAATTATTAATGATTCAAGCCACTGATGTCTTATGATTATGCTCAATGAACTGTTTAGCAGGCAACATTGGTGTTGATGGCGCGTAGAATAGAGGACAACAATCATGGCTACTATGTCACACTGCAGAATACAGTGTTGCCATAAGATTATTTATCTCTTAAACAATAAATAACTACGAATGACCCAAGAGCGTTAAAGTGACTAATAATAAAAAAAAACTATTTGATTTGACGTTTGGCTGAAAAATGATTTTGTGCAAAGTTGTAGCTGATGAAAATTCGCCTAAGAATAGCAGTAGAATTTGTTAACAGTACAATATGTAAAAAGGCTAGAAGACAATGAACAAAAAGTTTTGTTTTCCCATAGTAATTTCCATATAAACTTCAAATGGTTTGTGCCAAGTCAGTTTCTTATCAAATGAGTTTAAACTTTCGGAGGCTAATCAAGACCCGATTCGAAACCGTGTGAACACTGTGGAGCGAAGGTTTCAAATTTTGCATCAGTCTAGTGGCTATGTGAAAGACAATTTTGTCAATATCACGCGAAAGTCTTTCAATAACAATGACAAATCTCAGCACTGCTGACGAGTTCCTGAATGTTCTTGAATTTTCCTTACAGAGTAATATCAATTGCAGTGTGTGCATTTCATATCATGCATATCTTTTATGGGTGATTCAAATATGACGTCCACTGTTAAGGGGATACAGGGGGTCCAAGAATTTGGGACAGCACATTTAATCAATATGGAGAACTGCGTATCACAGAAGGGAGGGGGTAAGTTAGTTCTGAAAGAGCATTAACGATTCAGCAGTGGATTTGTATCTACGCTCCATTTTTTTTTCTTCACTGTTAAAATTATTGCTATTTACAACATTGTTACTTACACCTGCTCATCTCCGAGGTCAGTAAACAATAATAAATGACTCGGAAGAGGTTATCGCTTCGCAGATTAAAACGTATAAATCATGAGCATGTTGCAGAAAACGACCAGAAATATGAGTGTCATAAAAATTAAAAACATCCATCCCGCCAGGGCACTCTCTCTGCATTGAGATGGTGTTTTTCTAACGCGTGTAGTAACAAAGAGGTGGGTGGGGTGGAAAAATGCCACGGAAGATGGATCTCGGCCAGCAGAAGTAAGAGGTGGTCGTCGATGCGGGGCTCATTTTAATTGAATTTTTTTCGCTTTCCCTTTTTTACGGTCCAGCACTCGGAAGCAGAACAACACACGGTCTCGACAGGAAAAAGAGGACCAAAATACGAGCGCGCAAACAAATAGCATCAAGAGTCGTAAAAGATGAAATAAACATTTGAATGAAACGGTCACAACGAGCGAAGAAAGGAGAAAAAGGCCCACTGAGGCGGCATAATTCACGGTCAGCTCCAGATGTTTTACATCTTAATTTTTATGCTGGCTGCGGATCGTGGGACCATTATTATGCTGTTACACTTTCCCGAAGAGGACACCATTACAGGTCAACCCTCAACTGGGAAGGAAATTGAGAATCCGTCACTCAGGAAGACGGGAATGGGTTCAAACGACATTAAGCGCAATGTTTCCAGCTCGTAGTTATGATTTTGAATTAATCTTGTATTTATTGAAAAACTCGCTTAATTTGCTTCGGTCGTTAATCTTAAGAGGAAAGCACTCACAGCAAGGGAGCGCCAGTTTAGAATTGTTGAAGGGAGACTCAGGAGCATTAAACGTGTTGGAATAAAATGGGGAACACAAGAGCCGCCTCCCAAAGTAATAGGTGTAATTGAGGGGAAAAGCGGACCAAGGGACACAGCTGAATAGAAAAGTCAAAATCAATCTCACTAGCAAGATGGTTAACGTGTCAGTAATGTAAGTTGTCATCGTGTCTACCCTAAATAAATGAATTCCATAAATAAATGATAACTGGAATGGTAGAACTGTTCCACAAATGCTTTTTAAAATACCCAGTACACATCATTTATTATTTTATAAGGACAGCTTTCGATCCCTCTACTATATTTAAATTCGTTTCTTTCAAAACATGAAAATAAAGGACATTCTTTGACAATAATAATCGTTTCTGAAAATGACAATGGTAAATCAGAAAAATAAATAACATTCAAAACATTGGCCAATTTTTAACAGATGATTCAACACTGTGCAATGGCATCGAGGGGCAAAATATGGAAATGTTAATGTCGGTCGGTTTTCTCGAAAACAAACAGAAAGAACGCACTTGGTAGTTCAGTTGAAAGAGTAATCCAATAAACAGGCTACAAATTGTGGCCACGTGTTTCGTTAGATCATTTCCGACCACCGACCGTCAAGCCGCCGTGGTTCACTCACCATGCGGTGACTATGAATTTCAATCACGAACCATAAACGTTAATTGACTGGTCTTGGATAATGATCCAACATGTTTTTCTTCCTAGATTTTTGCTATTCACAGGCTTAACAAACAGCGGAAATAGGAGAAAATGGTGATTTTTAAGATTTTTAGTGGTAAGCAATTATCTAGTTCCTACAATACACTTAATTTCAACTACTTAAAAATGGTTTTTTCCTGTAAATATACCATTCAGCGAAAGCTAAGTGACACTGTGTAAGAGATTTTATGAGTAAAGTGTGAAATAATAAAGCACCCGCATGATTTTCTTTGATTGCAGCCCTTATCACTCTCCAGCAACTTCTTCTCTATTCTACTCAAACAATATGACTGGGCTTTCAATATCCAGTAGTACAAAATTACTCTGCCAGAAAGCGCATATATTTATCATACAATGCAACATAATAGTGCTCACAGAATACTCCTAAATAATAGCAACGAAAATGTACAAGGTTAAGGGCACACATGAGTTTCAACAATAACGTAATAAGCTTGTAAGAAGAAGTTTATGGTCGTTTTTCTAGTAATCTGCACATTATTTGCAGCCCTTTCTATGCATTTTTCATTTGAAATGAGTCATTTCCGCGAAACATCCCTCCAACTCTACCACCACAGGATACCACATCATTTTTTAATTAAAGCCAAGTCACTTTGTGCTGCTATTAACGCTCTTCCTGGTATTTACGATGAGGGGTTTTACAGAATGCTGACGATGCCGTTCAGTTATTCAAGGGCACTCAAGTGAGGATTAATTTTCTGTGTCTGTTTCTCTTTAGCTGTGAAGTTTTTTTTTTCTGTTGAACTGTTTGATTATTGGAATGATTACAACTCTAGAACAACAATTGAAATAAGCGGAACAACCAAACGTAAACAATAGTATTAGTTTGCGTAGGCGTGCCTTACGTCACGAGAAAACGGGTTCCGGAAGTTTTGTTCGCAATAGCTGATGTGCTCTTTTCTGTTGTTGGTCGTGATTTGCTCGATTGGTTCCGCTATTTGACAGCTGAATTGGTTCCCAAGATTCTCTCCGCTAGGCTATGAATATAGCAACTTCATCTTCTGTCGAACTGTCGTGCGAGCTTAGCGAGAAATTCGTTTATGTTGCCGTGGTAAATCAAAGAGAAAGTCGATGAAGAGAATCGATCAACGAGGATAGGCCCTTTCCAAATGTTACGCGAGAATAAAGAATCAAATTCGAAAAAATGTGGCGTCACTGACCATGGCACCCCCAATAGCTACGCCAGCGGGGCTGATCGTAGTAGTAGTAAGTAGTAAAATTATGTTTATTTCTGTTGATTATGATAGTACATTGATTTCACATTTTAATTGATTAGCCTACCTGGCTCTTCGTATTTGTTTAATTTGATATTCAAATTTAATATTTGCGTTTTTCAACTAGTTTACAGAATACCCTTATTAGGGGAGTGTTTTGATTGAATTGAAAAAAGTGAAAACCTACCTAACTACGAGCATAACTTAACCTAACGTGCTAGATCACGTATGATCTGATTATTTGACCTCAGACAGGTGTCTCTGAACCTTTCGAGGGTAAATTCTTTCCGTTCTTCTAATGTTGAATTCCAGCCAGGAGATGGATCTCAGAATTTTAAGTCCGCGGGGGACTGTTTAGAGCCATCATAAAAATCTTTTTCTGGATCCTTTAAAGTTTAAGGGGATGGCATTTGGCGCAACTCTCCCAGATGATTTGTTTGTAGCCAGCAAGCTTATTTTTCAGGGATAGAGGAGACCTCCTGTTGATAAGTGGATACAGTGATCTTATCAAGATGTTACACTTGGTTTTGGTTTTGTCAACGTGTTCCCTGAAAATCAGCTTGCTGTCTAGTGTTAAGCTGAGGTAGACTACATCTATCGACCACTCCACTACCAGGCATGGACAATCATTTGCATACATTTCATGCAATCATTTACATTCATTTGCCCCCAAATTTTTTCATCAATAGCAATCCACAAAATGATATATAGAGCTTTAGTAGGTTTTGTTATTAGCTACAACTTTTGCCCATCAAATCTGTATCTCTTATGCATCACAAATTAGAGCGGGCAGAACTTGTTACTGTTTTTCAGTGAATGTAAAATACATTCACTGAAAAACAGTAGTGGCTTCTGTTCGCTCTGGTTCGTCATACATAAGAGATACGGATTTGAGTTGCTGACAAAAGTTGTAGCTTGCAAAACCTATAAAAGTTCAATACATCATTTTGCGGAATTCTGTTGATGAAAAAAGTTAGAGGCAATAGAATGTAAACGAATGCACGAAATGAATGCAAATGATTTTCCATGCCTGTCCACCACTGTGTCGTTGAGTTATTATTCACCGAAGGAACAAGTCTAGGAGATTAAGAGTGTGGAAAGATGATGACCTGGGTCTTTGTCACGTTGATACGGATCTTCCAGCTGTTGAAATATTCACACAAGGCGTCCAGGCCTCTCTGAAGTTTGGCAGTCAGAGCTCCGATGACCCTACCCTTGTAGACGATGGATGTTTCATCTGCGAATAGAGACAACGATTCACCATCAGGGAGAGCTGGCATATGAACCGGAGGTGAACAGGTTGAATAAAATGGGGCCAAGGATGCTTCCTTGTGGAACCCCAGCACCGATGTTGAAAGCATCCGATGTGATGCCATTCAGAGATACTCGGAACGTCCTGTCCTGTAGGTAGTTATTAATTATCTTCTCTAGGAAGATTGGAAGACCGTAGTGCTGCAATTTGAACACCAGGCCATCATGCCAGACAATGTCGAACGCTTTTTCAACGTCCAACAACGCCAAGGCAGATGTTTTCGAAACAGACTTGTTCCGTCTGAGAATTTTTGTTACTCGAGTCAGCTGGTGGATGGTCGAACGACCTTTCCGAAAACCAATCTGTTCCTCGAGTAACAAGTTGTTTTCTTCGGCAGATGTTAAGAGCCGGCGGCAGACTGCTCTTTCGAACAGTTTCGAAAACCCTGAGGGAAAGCTAATTGGTTGATAGCTTGAAGTAGAGGACGTATCCTTCCCAGGTTTCCGGATGAGTATGACTTTAGCTGACTTCTAGCACGAGGGGAAGTAGCCAAGTCGGAGGCACAGATAAAAAATCAGTGCCAGATGGTTGTAGAATCTGGAACTCAAGTGTTTGAATTCCAGATTCAAGATGTTGTCGAAACCTTGGGCCTTCATGTTTTTAGATGATTTGATATAGGCCAACAGTTCGTCAGCCGTAATCTCGGATTCCTCGGAAAAAAAAAATTGGGAATCTGGTGGAGGTTGGTTGCGTTTTCAGCAACCTCAGCTTCGTGAGGGCTGACGATGTTTTGTCCGAGATTATAGGAGCTCATGAAGTGTTGACCTATCGCGGCAGCCTTCTCTTCAGGAGTTATCAGATGAACCACTGGGTTGCCGTAGCAATCCAATGAGGTCAGTGGTGGAATGGGTCTTGGCTTATTTTTAAGAATTTTGGTTAGTCAAAAGGGCTTTGCACAATCTGGGAAAAAGTGGATCTTGTTAGCAAAGTCCTGGTTTCTGAGGTCTACCATCCTGGTTTGGAGGCGATTACCGTGGATCTTAAGGGCAGGCAGACCAGAGCGTTGGTACTGCCTTCGGATGGTGTTACGGAGTCTTATAAGGTCTTTGGTAGGTCTGTCAAGGTTCTGAGTATTGCTCACCTGTCTGGATACTGGCACGTGTTGTTCCCTGGCCCAGGATATCGCCTCCTCGATGAAATGCAGGCACCTGTCAACGTCTTCGGGCGTCTCCGGAAGGACACCGTAGTCGACAGTGGAGTCGACACCGTGTTGGAACTGATCCCAGCTGACACGATGATAGTTGTGTCTGGAAACTTGGAATCGGTTGACGGATGAGCCCACCTTGGCCACCACCGGATAGTGATCCGAACTCAGTTCCTGGTGGGTCACAGGTTGCGAGATGTTGTCTCCCATGTTGCTGACGAAGATGTCGATGATGGAATGCACGCCGGACCGACTCAGCCGGGCCGGTGCCAGGATGGTGTAGTGAGTCTCTTGCAGGTCGTCGTTCAGAATGGTGCCGTTTTTATTCCGCCTTTGGTTGCCCCAAACTTGATGTTTGGCGTTCAGGTCGCCAGTGATGGTGAATTTTGTACGGCGTCGTGTTATCTTGACAATATCTCTCCGCAGGTCTGCCGTGGATCCATCCCTGGCGTTTGCTTGTTTCGGGCAGTAGGCCGCAATGATGGTGACGGGGCCGACGGATGTGAAGACTTCCACTCCCAATGCTTCAACTATTTTCAGCTGGAAACTGGGTAGCAGCTGGCAGCAGATGTTGTTCCTGGTAACGATGGCCACTCCACCACCTCCAGAGCTTGTCGGATTCAGCCTCACGAGCCGAAATCCAGGAATAAATACGTTCATCTCCGGTTTCACGTGAGTTTCGGTGATGATAGCGATGTCGATGCTATGTTCGTTGAGGAAGTCAATGAACTCGATAATTTTGCTCTTGAGCGAGCAAGCGTTCCAGTTTGCGATTTTGATGAGCTCACGGTCCATAACTGAGCATAAAGGTAGCCACAGCTTGGAGCTGGTCGGTTTTTTTTTTTTTTTTTTTTTTATGGTGTTGGCAATGTCGTGCATCTTGAGGAAGATCATCATTAGTTCCGCTGCGGTGAACCAAGAACCATCGTTGATTTCAGGCTGCGGTAGGGACGGTCCATCTTGATGCCAGTTTAACCCAGTGGCTATGGAGCAGCAGTCGTCTATTGACCTGAGTTTGCAGGGGCTCCGGCAGTTTGAGCTTGAGTAGCAGTAGCAGCGGTACGAGCAACAGCCAATCGTTGATTGAGTGACAGCGGTGGCAGCACTGGAATCGGTCGTCGTGGAACCGGTGGGAAGTTCTGACTATTAATTTCCGGCACTTTCTTGCGGCCAGGCTGGTTTCTCGTCGATGCTTCCTTCCGGATCTCGATGTACTCGGTGCGCTTCGGGCAGGCCTTGCTTGTAGCTTTGTGAGCAGCACCGCAGTTGGCACAAATGGGATTTGCTTCATCGAGTCTGTCGCAGGCGTCGGTTTTGTGTTGTTTGCCACACTTAATGCAGTGGCTGACCATATGGCAATTCTTCGTTCCATGCCCGAACATTGGGTATTGGGTGACTCCACGACTGACCGGCTTGTACCGCTTCCACTTCACCACAATGTTGAACAGGACGCAGATGCCCTGGAGGTCCATGAAAGTTGTTGATTTCTTCTCAATGTGGACCAGGTATAACTGGTCGCGGTACTTGACGGCCTTGTTGTAGCGGGCCATCTTGTGAATTTGGACCGGCTTTAGTCCATTAGCTACCACCTCTTCCAAGAGGACGCCTGTGTCCATGCCGTATAGCCCTCGCAGGACCACCTTGAACGGCTTAACAGCCTCGATTTCGTGGGAGAAATAGTCCACCTGTGCTTGGTCCAGTATGGTCTGTACCGCCTTGTAATATTTCAATGCCGGAACCATCAGTTTGTATCTTTCCGTACACAGCTGGATGGTGCACCGGACGCCCTGCGTGATGAAGAAGTTTATTTTTTCCCGCAGTCCGGGAGGGAAGCCCTTCACGTAGAAGGGCGGCATTCTGTCCTTCTTCGGCGGTCCTGTTGTTTCCGTCAACGGTTTTGCACCGTCCTGCAGAACGGAGAACCGATTGTTGTCGAGCAGCTTCTTCGCAGCTGTCGCACTGTCGCACTGTCACTGTTGTCTTCAGGCCTAGACCGTTTCCCGGGATTGCCGGCACTCGCGCCACCGCGCGATTTTTTACCCATGGCTGGGTTAGCGAAAGCGTCTCTATTCAACGCGAGAAAAAACGGTACAACACAATCGAACGAACGAAGAGAGCGAGAGAAAAAACGTCGAATGTACTGCTCAACAGTCTGACAGCGAATTGATGAGTTGAGGCACAAAAGCAGTGCTGTTTTATAACTTTTCAGATTCAAGCAGCATGATGTGCAACCAAATGGTACTCGATTATGACGACTGGGTTTATGGAGAACATTTATTTCATGAAAACAGTGATAAAATTATCACTTTTTATTTGATCATTTTTTAACAGTTTTTTTTATGGAATATTGAAAAAGCAATTATCAAAGCAGATTATGAGAGTTATTTTCTATCGATTGGTGTATTTAGATTTTAATTTCATCTATAAATGACAAAGTTATAAGCGTTTAAAACCTTACATATTTTCGTGACGGTTTCAAGTTTAGATTTAAGTACCTTCCCGTTAGACGTAGTCTACGTCAAAATATTTTTCTCATGCCTTCTAGTGAGATAATTTTGAATGACAATACTCTGCCGAATACGGGAGCTTTCTTTATGGTTAGGTCTATAATAAATAAAAATAAAACAATATTTTGCTCACAAGTGCCTCCAAGTGGGACAAGACGAAGTGTTGAAGAACGCAAAATAAGATCCCGAAAACAAAAAGCGCACGTGAACTGTAAAAAAGGCGCATTTGAAGTGTACAAAAGGCGCACACGAATTCGATTTTCTTTCCGTTCGATAGGCCAATGAGTATCTCAATGGCTTTTCAATGGCTAATAGGCCCAAGAAAATCCGTAGGCCAAGTCTAACGGCCAGAAGCAGGTTTACATTTTCAACAACAAATTAATATTTCGCGACCCCTTATCATATCGGTACATATGGAAAGGTCAATAAATTTGGAAGCATTATGTGATAATAACATCCCGTTTGGTGCTAAACTACGCTAGATTAAGAAAAACTATGTGCGGGTTGAGCTTAATAGGTCGGGAATGGGGTAGTGCCTCTGTGCCAAAATTTCACATGCACGAATGCAGCTACTGACTCATAATACTAGGGTGTCTTTAACTATGATGATACTAACGAACCGTCTTTCAAGGGTTTTTTTTTATTCCAATTCTTCTAGTGCTAGCCTTCAGATCTTATTTAACTTTATATTTTTACAATCCGGACCATCAGTCATTGTTATCATTATTTAATTGTGTATTAGATTAATTTTAGTTTTTTGTTTGTATGAAAAGTATACATATGTATGTAACGTAGTGTTAGAAAATGTTTGTAACTGTAGGACTTTATGTAATCTGTTTCTGTTGGTACATATAAACGAGGTTTTGTGCCACTTTGAGGAGGACAATTATGGTCCTACTTAAGCCAAGGTTTCCCCTCCCAAATAAAATAAATAAAATAATTAAATGAATTTCATGTTTGGTGGTCAGAGTTTCAACAAATTCCATTTTCAACTGTTTAGCGGAACTTCTACATCTTGTCCAATTGAGCCCAAATTGTGCATTAGGTTTTTATAGTATTTGAAACAACAAACATGTTGTATCTATAAGTAAGACTGAGGCTTTGCCACACAATATCTAAAATTGATACACATCAACGTCCAATCTAAGACAAAAATCTTATGTTCTAGTTCCTGCACTTTCATTAACTCGCGTTATTTTCAAGTTGAATTCTGCTGCGTTGGTACATCGAAATTGGTCAGCTGGTCAAAGTCCTGTTGCATTGGTTACCAAGGCTTATGGTTGCCTGTGTTGGTTGGCATGGGAGACCGTCTGGCCGCAACGTTTACCTTGTTCACTTGGAAGTTCGATGATCTTTTTTTGCCCATAAATCTTTTACGCCCCTGGCCCCAATAGTTGTTGTTAATTTCGTTGATGATGATAAAACGAGCTATGAACTACTTGTCCACAAATAAATTAATTTCAAATTAAAACATAATTGGGATCTACTTGGGACGAAAATCTAATTCTTTGATGATTGCCAACCAGATCAATAGCTTCTGCAATGAGCTACCGCTCTTGACATCATTTGAAAATAGGGTAAAATTAATTAGCATTGCTAATGACGCTTGCAACCAATTCAATTTGTCAATTCCAAGCAACTGTACAATTTGCACCACACGTGTTCGCCATCAACTGTCGTCTGGATCACACCAGCAACAATGTTGTCTCAGACTCATCTCGTTTCACCAATTCAATGGTGACGGTGTGGTGGCGACAGCGGACGCTTTAAGAAAAGTAGGTTTACTTTCAGCTAACAAAACAACACACCATTACTGGCTGGTTGGACAGACAGAGTGTTTTGTGTTTTACATGGTATTTTTCGCATTCAAAGTAGGGTGGAGAACGGCTTCAGCCCACCCCCTCCTTGGGACCCTATTCCAAGCACGGCGTTTTTCTAAAGAAAAGTTATCAGAAATCTATCCAAAAGATGAACTAAAGTGTGCAACATCATTCTGCAAAAAATGAGCGTTGTAAGTTATTGTTTACCCCATGCCTTTGCAATAGGGACGTAGGGAAGGGGGAGGCGAGTTGCAGCCATTCTCCACCCTATGTGGATTGTGGATGCACACTGCAGTTAAAATTTAGAAATTTTTTGCCACTCGAAGCTGTCTGGGAGGTAAAGTGAGTGTCATCACATCTCCGATGTTCCACGAACGGCGAATGGCTGCTCAACGGTAGACAACAACTAGCAGATAGACGGTACTAGAACACGTACCCCGAGGGGTACCTTTTAGCATTGTAGAGCAACGGGTTCTATTTCGTTAGATGTATCAGGTTTTTTTTAATTTGTCAACAACAGACACAGTTAACGGCACTAAAAAATATTATTTAAATTATTCAAAGTGTGGATTATGGTATCCCATTTTGACATAACCCCTTGAAATATTGCTTAATCAGAACCAAAAGCGTCCGCTTGATTGGATAATGACATATCTGGCCCAGACGTTCATAATAACCCTGGTGATATCAAGATTCTAATTAAACGGGTACATATTGCCGAAAAAAACAGCAATAACCCACAACCTGCCGGGTCAAGGGGAATGATAAAAATGTACCATTTGAATGTAACTTGTTGGTTAAAGATTGGTGTGTGTACTGCAGATAATGGTGGCTACGAAACTGTACATGATTTAGTTTAATCGCCAAAGTAAACATAATTAAATACTCAATGCAGTTAGAAAATATGTGAATTTTGACGAGACACTTACAGTAAAGAAACTCAGTTTAGTGTATAAGTTTGTAAGTCTGTGTATTTTTGCAGTTCAATATTGTTTAGCATAGTAGTTTTCAATTATTTTCGTTAAATTCACCCCTTTTTTAAAAAAATCAGTCCATGAGAAAATTAGCTGGAAACGAACGAAACCATTCAGTTGCTTGTAAAAATTTAAAAAATGGTAAGTTTTGACCATACTTCAGACTTCGATTGGAAAAATTATGCAGAACAACTTCTGTGCAAACAGTTATTATTAATTTAAGAACAAGGTTGATAGAAAGTGCCATTGTAATGACTGATAAGCCATAGCGGTCATTTCTTGATTCTCCAAATCTTGTCCTCAATATAGGCCTAGAATTCCGTAAAATGATAGATGAAGCTTTTGTTGGTTTTGATATTAGCTACAACTTATGTGAATAATTTAAATCAGTATCTCTTATGCATGATGAATAACAGTGAACAGAACCCACCATTGTTTTTCAGTGAATGTAATTTACATTCACTTAAAAATAGTAAGAAGTTCTGCCCGCTCTAGTTCGTCATGCATATGAGGTACAGATTTGAGTTGTTGACAAAATTTTTAGGTAATATTAAACTCTTCAAAAGCTACAAATGTCATGTTAAGGAATTCTGTTGATGGAAAAAATTATAAGCAAATGAATGTAAATCAATTCACGAAATTAATGTAAAAGATTTTCCATGCCCGATGCAGAGCACTAGGCTTAAAGTAAACAGTTTATAACTTTGATCCGGAAATCTTATCAGAGACTAAAGCTATGTCCATTTATAATCCGGAATAATAAAATTATCTGTATCTCGGTAACGGATTGACGTACAAATAAGGTTAATACATCAAAACAAAGGTAATTCACTGTACTTTTAGGAAAAAATACTAATACAAATCATTTCTCTTCGTTTCTAATGAAAATTTGCACTTTCTTCTTTATTACTCCCATCAAACGCTGCACACCTCCGGAGTCAACTTCCTTCGCACATTTGTTTCACATTTTGGTCATCTGAATCGCGTCCCGAGCCGTTTTTCCACTTTTCTGAAGGTTCTTCTTCATTATTGCCTAAAATCTCTCGATGGACCGGAACTGCGGGCAGTTGGGTGGATTTATGTTTTTATCGATGAAATCTACGTTATTATTGCGATACCACTGGATGACTTCCCGGCTGTAGTGGCAACTCGCCAAATCTGGCCAAAACTTCACGGGACCTTTATGAGCTTTAATAAAAGGTAGTACGCGGTTTTTGAGGCATTTTCCTTTGTACAGCTTCGAGTCCATCGTCTTATTCGTCACGAACACTTTGGTCTTTGCTCCGCAGCTGCATATCCCTTGCCAAATCATCAGTTTTTTGACAAATTTGTCCATAAAAGCGAACTTAAACTTCGCAGGAACATCTCCTCGTGCCGTCGCCATGTAGAATTTTTGGCCAGGAAGCTGTCCGAAATCCATTTTGATGCAGGTTTCATCGTCGATGAGCAGGCATCCTTGGTACTTCGTCAAAACCTGCTGGTAAATTTCCGAGCTCGAGTTTTGGTGACGAAACTTTGCTTCAACGTTCTGTTTGGTTGCTTGCTGGCTCGATAAGAAAGATAACCTGCTCGCAAACGAATTCTTCGAACGGTACTGCGAACAGCAGCGTATTTTTGTGCGATTACATTATCTGATAGTCCAGGGTTTGCTCTGACGGTTCTCAACACCTTCTGGTTCAGCTTGCGGTCATATGTTCCACTACGACGCTTACCTTGAGGCACTCGATCCACGCTCTTTCGCTCCCTGAAACGGTTGAGCACATCATACACGGTTGATTTGGCGATTTTCAACGTTTTTGCGATTTTTATTCCGGACCACTTTGGATTATCAACGTGGGTGTGCAGAATTTTTTCTCTCCTCTCGGCTTCCATCTGGAATAATTGTTGACTCACTGCACGAAACACCGTGAAATTTATACCGCAGAAAGTGGGTGCCTAGGTAAACAAACTGCTGTAAAATAATTCTTGCAGCGGTCACTTTCCGTGCCGCTGCAACACAATAAGTGATTCCGGATTCTAACTGGACAGAACATTATTGCGCAGTATAGTCACCGACAAACCGACATGAAACTTAAACTTTACTTTTGATCGAGAATCAATAACGGCCGATTCAAATGTGCAGCGATCCCATCTGTCAAAACCATAGAAATGTTTCATCTAGATAAAAATACTTTGTCCGAAATAGATTAGACACGAACCAACTCATAAATTTTGTACGCGTGTTCATGGCTAGGATACATATTTTCCGCGAACACGGCGGCAGATGTCAGTTTTGTGCTTTGATCAGACATTGCTTTGTAATTTGTATGATCATTCATGTCGGTTTGTCGGTGGTACAGTTTTGCAAGGCAAATAATTTTAAGAATGACATTATTGTTTTGAGTTTTTCGCATCATTAATGGTCAGGTACATTAAGTAAGCGATGCTTTCCTGAAAAAAAATACTTTAACTAATCATTAAAGCTAAAGGGGATCGAATTTAACTACAGGGTGCGCCCGGAAAAAAAAATGCCATTATGTTTAATATTTAATATTGGGTTAACGTGTGTAACTGATTACTTATATCTGTTGACAGTGTATTTGTTCAAGTTCACTTTAAAGTGCTGCATTAATTTGATTTGCATGGAGCCAAGGTGACAACTGTCGTTTCACTGTCACCTCACCTCACACGCCGCGCATAATATGCCTAACTTATTTATTTTCATATTTTGCATTTCACATAAAACATACACATTGAATATTGCATGCTTATATTTAAAATTATGCTGTAAATTCAAAAACCCTGGGACTCGAGAGAGCATCGAAGCTGTAACTGGACTGATCGAGCACGGGCGGGATCCCTACGTTTTGTTGATTGTTGTGATAATTACGGAGACGGATAGAAGTAAAACGCACCGATTCCTTTGCCGTCCTGCCATGGCGCAGGCATACAAGACACTGTTTTATTGTATTGTATATTGTATTGTACACTGGAGTCGCTTTTTACGCGGGTGATACGTCCCGCGTAAAAAACACCGCGTAAATTCCGGAATCCGCGTAAAAAAAAACCGCGTAAATTCCGAAATCCGCGTAAAAAAAACCGCGTATAAAAAACGTGTAAAAAAACCGCGTAAAAAGCGACTCCAGTGTATATTGTTTTCTGTATAGCGGTGCCGGTGATGTAGTGGTAAGCGTGATTACCTCTCACCCCAGCGGGCCTGGGTTCAATCCCAGTCGGCGCCACCGGGATTTTCTGAGGCATAACATCTCTGATCACGCCTTCCTACGGAAGGGAAGTAAAGCCGTTGGTCCCCGGTTCATGAGTTGATGGGTCAATTAGGTAGGGTCCAGGTATGGGCGCTGCCTCCCTGGCGTCGGTAGCATTGGTGCTCAGCACGGAAATCAAGATCGACGGAAAACAAATCAAGGAAAAAAAATTGTTTTCTATATTCGTACAGTGGGTAGGGTAGAGGCACAAACAATCGACGATGCACAAACATGGACAATGGAGTGAAGTGCCAGCTGGAGTCTTGAAGGAAATGTGTACTATCATTTGAGAAAGTTACATTTTACTCCAACAGTTGCTATGAATTTGATGCGCTATTCTCAAACAAACCATCCCGTGGAAAGCTTAACATGTAATTGTGAATTTCGTTATTCGTTTTGTTGGATCATATTGTTGGAAGGATATACTCTCACGGGTGTCGCGTAAGTGTATCTGCTCACGGCCCCGCCGAACCCTATTCGGCCCTTAATACAGCACTATGTTGAATTCAGAATGATTACGAAATTTGATCTTGCTGTTGAGTGGAGCCGCACTGAACACTGAACAATCTCAAACAATCACTACACGTTCAAATCAAAACAGGATATTTTGCTACGTCTATTTGATTTGATTTCAATGACAAAAAGAACAAGCTATAAAATTGATGCCGTTTGTGCTAGCTGCTTCGCTCTAACTGATTTTGACGTAACAGACTCAATCATACGTTTGGTACGATAGTGTAGCTCAAGAGCTACAAATCAAAGTATATAAGAACGCATAATATGAATATTTACATCGATTCTTCTCGAAAACAATAGTAGCCTTCATTCGTAAGACGAAGTGAATTCAATAGCGTTTAAATGCCGTTCTAGAAAAATCTACTGTGGAATCAAGGCAAGGCAAAAGTAGTATTAAAATTTTATTTAAAGCTCTCCAAATTCCAGAGTCCTTGCTGGATATCGATGTGGAGCAGAGGAGTAGTTCAACCGAGTTTTAAAACGCCAAACGCCATTTTAAACTGATTGCCCTTATCTAACATCTTGACTAGATGCAAGGCTCCCGTCCTCGGAAAAATTGTTCAAATTAGCAAGACCTATTTTATGGCAAAGCTGCCTTGTGAGTGATTTCTGAACTAAACTTTTGCCCTTAGGATAAGTCTTGTCCACCTGAACAACTTTACAGAAGTTGGAAACATTCTATCTAGTTCATATGTAAGTTGGGGCAAACAATGAAACATTAATGTCACACGAGCACTGCATAGTGCGTGAATTATGTACTAAACTCTTTACCTTAGGAGATAGGTCTTGTCCATCTGAACAACTTTACTCAAGACAGAAATATTCTATCTAGTCCATATGTTTTGTTAGGGATAACAATTAAAAAATAAGGATACACTTGCGCCGCCTGGTGAGTTAATTCTGAGCTGAAATCTTCACGATAATATAGATCTTGTGCATCCGAACAACTTTGCCGAAGAGTTGAACCTTCTATATAAAGATTGTACTCGATTAAATGCAATACTTTCATTTGTGTATAACTTTTTACTGCATGGGTAAAAATTGATGAAATTTTGAGTAAAACATATTTGGGGTGTAATGTTTAAATTTTCAAAATCTCGTCACAATCTGTCAAGTGGTTATAGAGATGGCAGTCCCACAGGTGGATGGCGAAACAGTTTGGAAAATTCGACCGTTTCACGTGAGATTAAATCGTTCAAGGAGACCCAGACGACCCAACGGTGAGCTGACAGCGAAAGAAAGTGAAGACGACCAACCCCGTGAACGCAAGGAAGGTGAGAGATTACTTCAAGCGCAATCCGAACCATTCGATTCGGGACGTGGTCAAGAAGGTCAATTCTTCCGTCTGGTTAATCCAGAAGACAATGAAGTGGGTCGGACTACATGTCTTCCAGGTAAAGAAGGTGCCTAACCGAACCGATAAACAGAATACGGTGGAAAAATCCCGCTCCAGGAAGCTGTGCCGCGAGTGGTTGGTTCAGCCAAATTACATCGTAATGGAAGACGAGATATACATTAAAGCGGACGCCAAGCGGCCTGGAGTTTTTCGTCGGCAAGTCCCACATGGATGTTCGAGAGAAGTTCCGGAAGAAGCAGGTCGACAAATTTGCCAAGAAGTACTTAGTGTCGCAGGCGATCTGTGGGTGCGGCAAATTAAGCAAGTCGTACATAGTGACCGGCACTATCAACGGCTAAATATATAAAGAAGAATGCCTTCGGAAGCACCCGTTGTCCATCTTCGGGTCTTACAAAGGTGCCATTACGCGAAACCGGTGATGGAGTGATACGAAACCAACGATGTTGTTTTGTGCCGAACGAGGAAAATCCGCAAACCTCGCAAGAACTTCGCCCAATAGAACTTTTTTTTTTATCTCAGTTGCTTGAAGATGCATAGCTTTTATGTCCAGGGCAACTATTCATAAAATTTTACGTTCTACAACTTTGCCCAAGACAGCAAACCTCTACCTTTTTTTCCTTGATTTGTTTTTCCGTCAATCTTGTTTTCCGTGCTGAGCACCAATGCTACCGACGCCAGGGAGGCAGCTCCCACACCTGGACCCTACCTATCGACCCATCAACTCATGAACCGGGGGACCAACGGCTTTACTTCCCTTCCGAAGAAAGGCGTGATCAGAGATGTTATGCCTCAGAACATCCCGGCGGCGCCGACTGGGATTGAACCTAGGCCTGTTGGGGTGAGAGGTAATCACGCTTACCATTACACCACCGGCGCCGCTAAGCCTCTATCTTGAGAAATAAAAAAGTTGGTATCGCTGCGCCATCCTTGCGGCCAAAACTTGAACTATTTTTATCCACCAAATTGTAGTCCCAACCAGTTCAAGAAACATCATTGAAGACGTCAAGCCAATTGGATGCAATCCGTGAGCGTATTAAATTTTTCCTGCTATATTTAATTCCTGGCTCACTGTGCAGTGTTGCCCACAAAACAGCTGCTTGATCATTCTTTAAGATTAGCTGCGAAAATTTCCCATGAGAATAGATGTAGAATTTTTTTACAGTGCAATATGGAAAAAGGCTGGAAGACAATGAACATAAAGTTTGGCTTTATCATATTAATTTCCATATAACTTCAAATTATTTGTGCCTAGTCAGATTATTACCAAATGAGTTCAAATTTGTAGAGACTAGTGATGATCCGATTTGAAACCTTTTGAGCACTGTGGAGCGAACATTTCAAATTTTTCATCAGTCAAATGGGCAGCGTCCCTCACAGAATCTGTTCATGCGGTGAAACATTACAAATGCTGTATACTTGTAATGCAAATCAATAATAGAATTTTGTATTTCCCGATTGAGTGTATGTGGTGCATCCCATGTATTTCATATAAGTTTAATGAGGAAAGTTTTCGCGCTAACATTGAAGTTAAATCAATTTGCTAAAGTCAATTAACCACCCTAAAGATTCACTATATATAAGCAATGTGGATCAGCTGCTCAGTTTAGTTTCCAATGATTCATTTTCTTTTCACACAGCATCTTCACATGACATACGTTTGAGATTAGGCCACATTTACATTCTGTGTCGCAACCACACAAACATAAGAACACGAAAGCAAGAAATATAGACTGAGGTAACGCAATTCCCTGCAGAGTCAAATACCGTAACTGCCATGTATTCAAAGCATACCGCATAATCTTCCTAGCTTTTGCCTATCCGCATCATCTGATCAAGAACATAATTTGCTGGTAAACATAATTAAAAATTTATCCGTATCTTGCCTCGATTCCAGCTTGTTACGCATTATTTGCACCAGACGAACGTATACCGACCAAGCGCAATTTTATCTCGCATACATCTGGGGATTGCAAATAACAAAAAAATATGTGAAATGATGAGGCCAAGGAGTAGCTTTCTTTTACGACTTTCCCAGAGCGGCTTGTACCGACATTCGTATGTATGAGGAAAATGTCTCCTGCGCTGTCTCTCAATGCCACTGAATCAACCGAGAAAACCCACCAAGAATCACCAACGAGGGTTCGCGGCTCGCTAAAAAAACGGCACAAGAGGAAAAATTGTTTAGCCGAGCAAACATGAAACACGTTTCCTTAGCGAATTGTAGGAAAAAAAGAGGTGAAATACAACGAAAAAAGCGGTTCCGCTTTCCTATTGCGTGTGTGCTCATCTTGTGCTACATAACTCACCCGAGAGACAGTGCGCGAAAACACGAAACATTCACAAACCGCTCACCTCGCTTTCGGCGAACAGCCGGTCGACGGAAAAATGATGATGGAAAACGAGAGGACTTGGAACGAAAACCTGAGGGTAGGCCACAGAACGCGAAGAATGCATCCTTCACCGAGAAATTCATATGGAGAGTTGGAGGTGTACACGCGATTTGCCGCCGCTGCAATACCAAGGAATTTCAAGAGTGCAGAAGTGAGTGCACAGGAAATGATTTTTACACTGTGCTTCCACGACTTGGTGTAGGGTTGGTCTTTTGTACCATTCCTTCATAGAAAGAAAAATCATTCAGTCTCTGCTGAATCGATGATAGATGAAATCGGTTTAATAAAATGAATGTAAAGATCGTGTAAATTAATCTCACGAAATGAAATGCACATCCCTATCAACGAATATACAAACTAGCTGTTTTGAAACATCGTCCTCTTCTATCGACTTTGAATGTGCACAGAACAATATGCGGAAATATTATGCATCAAGTTTAACTCCCTCAGGAAACTTTCGGGAGCAAAGTCGGGTATGAAATCATATTAAACGAATAAAATAGGAAAAAGTACGCATTCAGGAAGCACAGAACCTACAGCCCACGGGTGTTGAAGGATGAGCTTGCTTTGAGCAAAATGAAATTGAAATACCATCATAAGCACACACAAAAAAATTGCACTTTTTTTTTGTTCTCTTTAATTTTTAACGATTATAATCTGCTGTTTGACCATGTTTTTCGCAATACCAGGTAAAACAGTATTTAAGAAAAACAACGATTTCAATTTCACAGAAACAAATTTGAATGTTAATCGTCAGTAAAATCTCCTCTCGCTTTTTTTACTCTTTATTTGTTGCAAATTCAAAATAAATAACATTTCATTTTAACCTAGGTGCTCTAGTTACTACAATAACTTACAAGCCTTAATTGTTATGATATATATCTAAGTGTTTTTACATTGTTCCTGCCTTGGAAATTCAGAATTTTAAACAGGGTTTTTAAACTGGCATGTTAGTATAACAATTGAAATCATAAAACTAAAATCTTGAACTAAATCTTATCTAAGTATAAAGGGAATTAATCATTGCAATTGAGGATTGCAACGATTTTTGCCTGAAATATTTAATTATTTTGTTGGACATTTGTTCTAAAGTCTCAACATTCGAAATTCGATGTACCTCGGTAGTACTGTACCAAGGAATCAACTTCAAAATCATCTTGAGAACTTTGTTCTGAATCCTTTGAAGTGCTTTTTTTTCCTGGTAGTGCAACAACTAGACCATATTGGCACAGCGTAAAGCATGGCCGGTCTAAACACTTGTTTAAATATTAGAAGTTTATTCGTCAGGCAAAGTTTGGATTTCCTGTTTATAAGAGGGTAAAACATTTTATATATTTGGTACATTTAGCTTGAATGCCCTCAATGTGATCTTTAAAAGTTTTTTTTTGGTCAAGTACTAATCCAAGATATTTCACTTGGTTTGACCAGGAAATTGGAACTCCGTTCAAAGTGCGACTACTACTAGGTTTCAAAAAGGAAGCTCTAGGCTTATGTGGAAATATTATAAGTTGAGTTTTGGAAGCGTTGGGAAAAATCTTCCATTTTTGTAAATAAGAAGAGAAAATATCGAAACTTTTCTGTAGTCTGCTGCAAACAACACGAAGAAGAAGTCTTCTTTTAGTGAAAATTCCTGTGCCATCTGCGAACAAAGATTTGTGGCAACCCTGAGGCAAATCAGGGAGGTCCGAAGTGAAAATGTTATACAATATAGACCCAAGAATGCTACCCTGAGGAACTCCTGCTCTTACAGGTAGTCGATTAGATTTGGAATTTTGATAATTAACCTGCAGTCTGTCAGTAAAATAATGTTGAACTATTTTCGTAATATATAGTGGAAAAATAAATATTTTCAATTTAGCAATCAAACTTTCAAGCCAAACACTCTCGAATGCTTTTTCTATGTCTAGAAGAGCAACTCCAGTTGAGCAGCCTTCAGATTTGTTTGAACGAATTAAATTGGTAACTCTTAAGAGTTGATGAGTAGTTGAATGCCCATGGCGAAATCCAAACTGCTCATCTGCAAAAATTGAGTTCGTATTGATGTGAAGCATCATTCTATTTAAAATTATCTTTTCAACAAGTTTACTTATTGGACGGTAGCTAGAAGCTACCAACTTTTGCATTTTTCCATTCACAGCAAAAAAATAATTTTGATATCACGTCAAAGTGGATGCACTACAATCATGTCGAAAATATGGTGTAATATTACTTGCTAAAAAGGACAAAATTATCATTAATACAATGCATGAACTGACAATACACTGCTTTTACTGCATTTGTTTATTTATGTGGTCATAAAAATTATATGAAATTTTCGACATGAATGTAGTGCATCCACTTTGATGTGATATCAAAATTATATTTTGCTGTGTTTATCAGGAAAGTATGCCAAATGGAAACATCTGTTAAATAATTTTACCAAGAAAGACAAGGTGCTCTCTGGGAGTTTTTTGATGAGGATATAGAAAATTCCATCATTGTGGCGCCGGTGGTGTTGTGGTAAGTGTGATTATCTCTCATCCCAGCAGGCCTGGGTTCAATCCCAGTTGGCGCCGCCGGGATGTTCTGAGGCATAACATCTCTGATCATGCCTTCCTTCGGACGGGAAGTAAAGCCGTTGTTCCCCGGTTCATGAGTTGATGGGTCGATAGGTAGGGTCCAAGAGTGGGCGCTGCTTCCCTGGCGTCGGCAGCATTGGTGCTCAGCACGGAAAACAAGATCGACGGAAAACAAAGCAAGGAAAAAAAATTCCATCATCACCTGGAGCTTTCATATTTTGAAACTTTTTAGTTACAGATTTTACTTCGTCTAAATCAGCTCCCCAGGAATCATCAAAAAAAAAATTCTCGAGAGGAAATATTCAGAGAATCCCGAGCAACCTGATGCTCCATAGGACTACCCACACACTACC
Source organism: Ochlerotatus camptorhynchus (assembly GCF_037179485.1). NCBI lineage: Eukaryota > Metazoa > Arthropoda > Insecta > Diptera > Culicidae > Ochlerotatus > Ochlerotatus camptorhynchus. The sequence goes on from NW_027040826.1 coordinate 1,385,344, forward strand.
AAAAAGTCGTGTAAATTTCCGTTCCCTGAGACCGACACATGCAAGCGGCCGAAATGACATAAGAATCAGTCGAAAGAAACGAGAAAATAAATTCAATCAATCGTACTTTTCGTCGTGTTGCGTATGTTTCGGTTTGGGAACTCTTAATTTTACATGAAATGTTGGTTTACGTTCCATAATTTACGTCAAAGATAGATTACGTCTCGTGTAAAAATAGTTATTTTTAAGTGTGCAAGTAGCAATTGAAGTTTTATAAAACACTACTATAAAACAACAACTATAAAACACTGGTCAAGGCAACTTTAACTTCATTACTTCCACCAAAACCTCATTAAAACCAGAATCTGTCTAGTTGGCCCACTCTGGAGAAGGTTCTGAAGTGTACATTTCCGAAGCATTTTAAGATAGAATTGCAGTAGAAAGATAACATGACATAATTGTTGAAAGCTATTTGAAAACCGTATTTAAACTATAATAAAAGCTGTTTGGCATCAACCTTAAAAATGCAATTTTCCCTATGTGCTTGCTAAATCTGCTTAGAATGGCGTTTACCAAAGAAAGGATTCATAAATACCACCCGTTCTACACAAATCCATTTCAACAATAAAAAAAAACATATCTATCACGGAACAGGACAGTATAATATATACTTCAATTTATACATTAACGAAGTGGTATATTAACAATGCTTCTAAATGAAAAAGACACTCTTATATTAGTAGTGCCAAATCAAATGCATTGTAAAATGATCATTAAAAAATCATAAAAAGTAAGTTCGCCCTAGAAAACCTTTGATTTTTACAAATTATGTCGAAACGCATAAAACCTTTTTTTTACGACGATTGATTATTGAGCTTAGCGAATTATATATAAGAATTTTTTTTTTATTTTTTTTTTAATCTTTATTGTCAGATACATATAGTTTGGTTAAATTTAAGTGATATTCAAGAAAATAAATGATGAAATTGAAAATACTAAAAATACGTGCCAAAAATTAGTAATATGGCGGAGGAGGAATTTTTTTTTAATGGATATATTCAAATAAGCAATTTTGCTTTCATAAAATCACCAACAAATTTTATAAAGTAAATTTGAATACCAAATGCCATTTAAAGTGGTACAAACAATTGAAAGAGGCGAAACATGCCTAACCGTAATTCTTAGACTAACATTTGAAAAGGGCGTAATTCCAAAATGACCATATCGAGAAAATCGCTTCTGAATTTTGTTGACCTAAAAATTAATCCTATTACACGACTTTCCATTTTCTGGTTGATTTTATAAGCTTGACATATAGTTAATAGTGTAATCTATCATCGTGCATCACTAAAAACTCAAAAAAAGTTTTCTTTGTCGTGAAATTGAGAAGAAAACATCATACGCCCTGATAATTTCATACATGTTGTTACCCCCCAGATCATCCACCCTTTGAACTGCCAACACTGGTGATACGCCGTGGAAGTACACCCTCGGGATTTTTTGTTTGTTGTTCCGCCTTGGTTCTTCGTTCGCAAATTTTGTGAGAGTGGAATTACGCCCGGAGATTTTTTGGTCTTCTTTTTGTTCGTTGTTTACACGTGAAATATCAATCGGATGCGTTTCAAATGAATCGGGCGTGACTAGATACTACAGAGTCAATACGTTTGGCATATTAAAACAATATAATTCGTTGTTCTGGTGCAAGGCGTAACAACCATATTCATCATAGATTTGAAAGTTGGAAATACGCCATGTAAGAAGAAACGTTTTTGGTGATTTGAAGTGATATTTTCTTCTACTTTTTCGTGTTTATCGAGAAGTTTGTGAACTATTCTCTCTATATGTGGCAAAATATGGTTTGTTTACATTTTGGCTCTTACGCCCCTTTCAAATGTTAGTCTAGATTCCTTCTGGTTGGGAAGAGGCTGGAAGCCTACACTGGCCGAAAAAAAAAACGCGGTAGCAAAACTCTCTCAAGACGAGTTCTCCACGCCAAACCCAAAGTGGGAACGTATCAATTGAGTGGAAAAAAAAAGAGATTTCAAGACTCGCTTGGAGGCTGAAGCGGAATTGAAACAGATGGAGCCAGTTTCGGATACGGAGGCCAACGAAGGGAATAATCCACCACCGTCAAAGAAAGTTTGCCCCAAAGTCTCCAAGTACCCCAGTCGGAAGGGAAACACAATAAGAGACTTTAACGAAGTTTTCCTTATTCCTGGGCAGGAGGTTGACACCTGTGAAGCTGACTGTAAAATCCAGAATCAGATGAGATTATAATATATGCGACACAAATTCACTTCTTTATAGGGGAACATTTCTATAAATTCAGACCAATAACTCTGACACCATCATGCTGTTCGGTAATGGACCAAACGAAGATGTACCAGGGCCATCAGCATTGATCCTATCTCCTGACTTTATCCAGCACAACTCACAAAACTCCAACATGATTGTAAACCAGCAGATGAATCTGGAAAACCAACAGATCATTGTGAATAACTAGCTGAAACTAATGCAAGCGCTTGCTGAAATGCAAATAGGCGTGGATTATTTGATGGAGAGCAATATGTTTGGGAATATCCAGCCAAATGATAAAACCAACATCTTACTGAAACCGGTGGACTCTCTTTCGGATCTAAATGCATTGGAAGAGAGCCTGAAAGAACCTACTGCTATGGAAAAATACATAATTAACATGAGTTTTATCTGCGGAACAGACGGCAAATCAACAGGTATGGACAGTTGCTATAAACTCGTAGACTCATGTTCATGGACTGGAAACTCCAAAGTAACCGATGAGAATGATTCTTTGAACGCGCATTTTCTTAGAATCTCCGGGTTAATTTCCGTTGAAATTTTACACTAATTTTCGATCGCTGTTTTTGAAACTGATTCGCTTGGCTGACAAAGATTTCACGGAAGTGCGATGAGTTTTTCAAACGTGTAACGAAAAATAGCAAGGCAAGGCTGCAAGCAAAAACGGCATCGAAACATAAGAACCGTCCAAACAATTTGAAATACAAGTCTCGCAAAACTAAGAACTCTACTGGGAATGATCTAGAGGAACCTACACACTAACTTTAGATTACTGGAGTCAGTAAAATTTTACTGGGTTTTTGAATTGCGGATCGCCCAGTAGTCATCACAGAAATAATTTGCATTACCGAACTGTCCGTAAAGTCAATCTGTCAAAAATAACTGTTCATTCAGTAATTGGTTCGAGTTGCGTATACTGGAAAACCCAGTATTTTCTCTTTGTTTATTTTGCTGCAATTTAACTGAAAAGACAGTTATTTGGTTCATTATTATACTGTGTTACACAGTTATATTAAAAGTAGTGAATTTGCAGTCATAAAAGCATGAATCCTGCAGGATTGGCATATTATAAACGGTGAATTGCACCATGGTGCAATTCACCGTTTATAATATGCCAATTAATATGACGACTTAATCCCTTGACGTACCCCGGAATAGCGCGTCGACAGTGAAAGCAAACAATGCAAACATCCATTTTGTTAATCAAAATTTGTTGGAAATCAAGGAACTGCAAAAAGAGTAAATAATAATTGTTGGTACTAACGAAATAGTACTTCAATTTCGCTGTCGAGCTTTCTCAGTTCCGTTATGATATAATTCAAATTTTAACAAAACCGCGCGATTAAACACTTGCTCCCGGATTTTACTGAAGCTAAAATGGCGGCGGGAATAAAATTGACAGGTTAGAGTTATGCAATTCGTGGTCGGTAAAACAAGGTGGCTATTTTGCTGACCAGTCGGTAAAAAAATAAAGACTACTTTGGGTACAGTAATTATTTTTGCTGACTTTTCGTGAAATCACGAAAATTTGGAAATTAACGACTTTCTCAGTAAATAAATATTCTGTGTTCAGTATTTTGCATCAAACGATACCGAAGTTCAGTTTGTGTTTTGCAGAACGTCGGTTATTCACCTGATTTAAACTGAATGTTCAGTAAATCTTTCGTTTTACCGTGTAAGCCCAGTACAAAAAAAAACCGAACAACTAAATGCTGGATTAGTGTGTACTGAAAAAAAAAACGTCTGAATCTGCTCAAGCACCGCAGAGCTAAGTGCAACTTTTTATTAGTTAGTTGGTACAGTTCGGATCCAAACAAGAAATAGGCACTTGAATTTTTTAAAGTTCCGTAGTAAATTTATAATTAATTTCAGAGAAAAGGAAGTCACATCTATTTATTTAAACACTCTCAACCAGCTACGTAACACATCCATCCGGTCACGTCGTTTATCATTGGACCTGCGTGGAGCAGCATTCTCTTGCAACGATGCCAGATTTACAGACCTTTGAACACGACAAAAGTGGACACCATCTTCGTTGAACACTTGCAACAATAATTATAATAACGATATGTTTAATCTATTTAAATAGAATGAAAAGTAAAATTAACTAGTTATTATTGGCCCGAACCAGCTAGTATCAGTGTTTATTTCAGTAAACGACTGTAGCACCTGATGTTAACCAACACAATGTTGGTACTCATCAGCTCATCAGTGAAGTTTGGAATACGTTTCTGTGATTCGTTTAAATGACGCTCTTGTGTTTTGTTGTGCTGAAAAAGATAGAAGTCAGTAACTTACTGAAACAAGGTGTCAACCGCATATATATACCCTAGAAAAAAGTCTCGGAGGAGCTGCTTCACTAAGCTTTTTCGACAAGAGCCGACTGGAACCTCTTCGGATGTATTGGAGCTGGGAAGGAGCATTTGATTGCCAATCAAATGTAATGCACTTGGTGGGTGAACAATCTGCTTAAAAAATGCTAAAATTTAATGCTAATTCAGCAACGGACTGAAAACTGATCGTTGTTTACATTTTAACAAGAATACGGCAGGATGACATGATTCAATGCCTTTTATATAAAGTTCGCGCCAGCAGGCTTATTGTTGTAGTAAAATCTGTATCAACAATAGAAAAGGGCCCATCAGCATTTGTACACAAACCGTTCCAAAGCCCTTTACTCACAAAGCGAAGGCCACCCACGCACACCAACACTATCATCGGATAGGGGAAACTTCTACCTACACGATGATGGTGTTGGTTTGTGTGGGCGGCCTTCGATTTGTGAGGAATGGGCTTTGGAACGGTTTGTTTACAAATGCTGATGGGCCCTTTTCTATTGTTTCTTTTCTATATCTTTGCACGTGAAACAGCTGTTGGCAGTGACGTCAATGTCATTGTTTTTTTTTTATGGATTTGTCTCTTAGACAGGCTAAGACCATGGCTGGTCCATCTCGCCGCTGGTAGTCAGTAATTTGCTTTGTTTCTTTAATTTAAAGGTGTAGGTTTTTGATGAATGGTTGTCCGTCTTAGATGTGGATGTTACTTTCCTTTAAGAACTTCACCACTTGTTTCAATTCTTCTTCGCAACTTTCCGTCAGGATCATTTCTAACGGTTTCATGTAGTCCAGTACTATGTATCTGCTTCTACTTTGGTTGTATCGAGGGCAGTCGTATAGGATGTGTTTTAAGTATTAGGTTACTTCACACCAATCACACGTATCGTACAGTTCCCATCCCCAGCTTGCTTTTCTTTCCTTGGTCAGACTGTGTCCGCTTCTTATTCTGCTTAAGACTTTCACTTCATCTGGCTGCAACCTGAGATCCTTGCTCCATATCTTCTTGTTTGACCGGTCCATGAGCTGGTAGTGCCATTTCGCTTTCTCCTTCGATGTTGCTTTGTACTTCCAGGTCCAACCCTCCCATATTTCTGTGTTGCTGAGTCTTAAGGCGTCTCCTACCGTTATTCCATGGTAGAATGTTTGTTTTTCTTGTGTTTTGGTCACGGCAAGTTGGTCCGCTGTCTCGTTGCCTTTGATACCATTGTGGCTTGGTACCCATTGGATCTTGATCGTTCGTCCTCCAAGGTCCTGGAATTCCTTGTGGATCTCCCACAGCAGGTAATTTGCTTCGTATAGACTTCCGTTCAGCAATATATCGCAGGCACTCCTGGAGTCGGTGAATATGACCGTTTTCTTGTAGCCTTTCTCTTTCGTTAGCTCTATCGCCTTCAGAATGTCGAGCAATTCAGAATTCGTAATCGTGAAGTTGATATTGATGCTTTCCGCTACGCTGGTCTCATCTGTCTCATCGAACACGGCAATTGCCGTGCCTGAAGCCGTTTTTGAAGCGTCTGTATATATTCTGTTATGCTGTTTGTACACGGTCTGGCTTGCTTCCTGGAAAAGTGCCTGCCCTACTGCTGCAGGGGTGCGTTCCTTCTTGGGCCTTGCTTCCATTAACGTTGTTTTAATAATCCTATCGAACTTGACTTCAGGAATGAATCGCCTTCTCTTCAACAGGGGGAACTCCCTGTCTGAAGGGTGGACTTGGAAGAGTAGTGCTTGTCTGTGATCTCCGTTAGAAAAGATTCGTTGCCCATTTCTCTATTTAGAGTCTCTCCGACAAACTTCATCAGCGGAGTTCTGTACCAAAGTGTCCTGATGAGTTCCCTTTTCGTAAGGGATTTGATCCGCTGTTCACTTTGAGGCCTTCAGTCCGCTTTCTAGTGAATGGGATGATCGCTGATTTGTGACTGCTCACTTTTAGGTTTAGTTTTTCTAATCTGTCGTAAAGTTGCGGTAGGAACTTTGAGCAGGTATCTGCAGCTTCTTCCACTGAGTCTGCTGTGATGATGACAGCGAAATCGTCCGCAAATTGCACCAACTCGCAGCCATCGAATGAAAGGTCATGAAGCTCGGCCGTGTACAAGTTGAAGAGAATCGGTGAGAGGGGACAACCTTGCGGTAATCCTTCAGATACTTCGACTTCTATTGTTCCTTCCTCCGTTCTTAGTAACTGTAACCGAGATCTCAAATACTCGTGGAGCCACGAGATAATTTGTCCGGTACTCTCAATTTTGCTAGGGTTCCAATCAGGATTGCTGAGTCGACTGAGTCGTACGCCATGCTCACATCCAGAAAAATCACAAAGGCTTCTTTGTGCTCCTCCTTTGCTTTGTGTATCGAGTTTACCACGTAATTGATGCAAGTCGACGCCGAGACATGCTTCCGGAAACCAAAGGACAGTTCAGGGATCAAGTCCTTTATGGTTGGGATTTCTGCCAACCTGTTCTTGATTGCAGAGTTTATCAGCTTGATTTCGATATTCATCAAGGCAATTGATCTCATGCTGTTAGGGCAGTTTTCTTCGGGATTGGCTGGATCTCCACTGATCCGGGATTTCCTCAGAAACAAATACTCGGCTGAGCATTTCGCAGATTTTGCTTTGCATTCCCGAATTTAGTTGTTTTATCACGGCGTACGACATTCCGTTTGGTCCTGCAGCAGAATGGTTCTTCCGTTGTCGAAGGACGGATAGTATCTCCCCTTCCTTGATTGCCATCTCGTAACCTTCGAGAAAACGTTCGGTGGACACTGCAGGCAGTGGTATCTCTCTGTATCTTCCTTGGAAGTAGTGGTTCATGAAGTTTACCCCCTCTTCGCGGGTGATTTCGGCTGACTTTTTATGATTTCCCGTAAGAGCTGTGTCGATCCCCTTGACAAGATTCCACAATTGCCTTGGTGGGGTTGATTCATCGATCTTCTCGGTCAACTCCCTGACATGTCTCCGCTTGGTCTTCCTTACTTCTTTCTTGAACAGTGCTCTTTCCTTTTTCAGCCGGATGAAATTTAAGGTGGTCTTCTGTCGGTTGTACTCCCTGAGTGCTTCCCACTTGCTTGTGTACAGTTTTGCTATCTCATCTGTCCACCAGGTTTTGAGGACGTTTGCTTTCTTATTTTTGAAGCTGAACGGCGCTTTTTCTACCGCTTCGTTGAACACTGTAACCATTTCTTCCGGGGAGTATAAGAACTGCGGCCGTATCGTATTAAGCTGGTTAATAAGGACTTCTTTGTTGATCCGTTTTATCGTTCTTTGTACCTTGGAGATGTCACTGCTGATTTCCAGACGTCAATAGCTGAATTCCTGCTTCCAGGAGGGGAGATCATTGTTGGGGATCCATCGTTTAACAGAATCAGATTTGACTCCTCGGTTAAATCGCATAGCAGTCTTCCGCGACTGCACGTAGTAAATTCCGGACTCCAGGAAATGTGATGAGCGTTGAGATCTGCACCTAGTACATACATCTCCTTTCCGCTCACGTCATTCGAGCCCCTCGTTGGTGGTAAGTATACTGAGAAAAAGTTTATTTGCTGGAACCCTTTTTTGATTTTGACTCCTACTTCTTCAAGCAAATCGAATTCTGGAATTTCGATGCTCTCCACAAGTATTCTATCTACTATCAAGATTCCTACTCCTCCGTACCCATCCGAACGGCGACTTGAGAAAAAAGTGTGCCCTTTCAGCTTGAAATTCTCATCCTTCTTTAGCCAAATTTCCTGTAGGAGCGCTACCTCTATGTTGTTCGAGGTCATGCATGTGTAGAGTTCTTCTCTTGTTTCCGTTTGTCTGATACTTTGTATATTATGTTGCATTATTTTTAGGATTTTATAATCCATTGTTTGTTCCTGTTAGTCTATTCTGCTGCTCCGTGTTGTCTACTGTGGCGTCCTCTACAATTTTCTCCAAGTCCATGCTGACCTCAATCAACAATTGATCCGTCTCGATCTCGGTTCTTTCCAGGCTTATGCGGGATCCCAATTTCCTTCTGAGCTCGATTATAGGGGCAAACCAGTTCCTCCCATAACATAACCACACGAGATCCTTCCTTATCTGTGCGATGAGCTTTTCCAGTTCCGTAGCTTTATGAAAGTTGAAGCCTCTGCCACGTTCTTCCGACCCCCCTTGCCCTCTCGCTGAGACAAGTCCACCCTGGTTTCTTATTTCTTGCCTGTTTTCATGCTCCCATCCTTCGTCAAGACTCCCCTCATTGATCCTGTTTTCATCCTGTCTCATTTTCCAAAATTCTCCGGATCTTCCGCCTCTTCTGCCCTTGACTGAGCCCTTTGGAATGGCTCCGGTGTTGATCCGCCCGGCCCATCCAAATCTGGGAATTCAGACTCATCCTCAAACAGCGCGAAGCGGTTCTGTAGTATCGGGAAATCCTTTTCCGCTTCTGCATACGGCACTCGGTCTGTCAGCATCTTCTTCAGAATCCTACTTCTTCGTCCGCGTTCAGGACAGTTCCTATCATTTGCTGGGTGGTCTTGTTGGCAATTTGTGCAGCAAAGAGGGCTGTCGCATTCTACGTCCAGCTCATGTGCTTTCCCACACTTCCTGCATTGTGCCCGTCCTGTGCATCTGGTCTTCGTGTGCCCGAATTTCCAACAAAGATTACACTGCTTTACAGGGAAGATGTAAAGTTCTGCACGAAAGTTGACTCCATACAGCTTGATCGAGTCAGGTGCCTCCCTCCCGTGCACAGTCACCTTAACGTTCCTCGTGTCCACTAGCTTGCCTTCTCTGCCCTTTTTCCTGATCCGCTCGACCTTCTTAACTGGAACGCTGGCGATAATAGACGCACTCATTTCCTCCTCCGTGAATTCTCGCGGCACATTGGAGATGAAGACCAACGTTTGTTTGTGGCCCTGCATGATGAATATCTTCTTGATTCCTTCCAGTTGAGTGAAGTCCGCTACTGATTGCAGCTCCAGCTTGAATCGAAATTTGCCGATCTTCGTAATTTCGCTACACTGCGCAAACCTGGCGTCGATCAGGCTTTTTCCGACTACTGCTGGATGACTTGGGATGGGGACGTCATACTTGATCGGTTCGAGATAAACTACCTTCGTTGGCGTGATTTTTGTGTTGTTTGGTGCATCCATGGTTGCGTTGATTACCGCTCTTCCTGCTGCGGTACGTAAGCCTGACGGTTCCCGCCTTGCTCCTCCTGCTGCCGATGACCCAGTTTTTCTACTCTGTGACCGGGTTGTAACCGGTTGACTTGCTTGCGGCATCTTTTCTTTCCGATATCTTCCGATTTTTCACCTTAGATTTTTGGTTATATACTTAAAATTAACTTTATTTAAACCAGCTGATGTTTTTCCTTTCGTAAAACTATTTTTTTCACTTAGAAGCTAATTTAAGGTTTCCTTCTTTGGTTTTCTCCACTGAATACCACCCTTATTACATCCATCCTATCTTCTATACTAATTGAACCGTGGCGGACATGTTGGCTCTTCCACTAGAGAAAGTTTTCACTTATTCAGCTTTGTTTGTTCGTAGCCGGAATTCAACAAAATTTCCACTGTAGAGAGCGCACGGCGATGCGGGAAACCAAATATCAAAAATGCACGAAATCACTCGATGTTTTACGGTATTTTTACGATTTTTTAAGAGCTAATAATAAAATGCAAACACTTTTCCGAGCGGTGCACGTTTCTGAATTATCCAATTTCACTGTTCACAGTATGGAATGTTGTGGTATAGTGATGTTTGCAATATTTTTGTTTCTAACAACAGCAGCTTTTTTTTTTTTTTAATTATCCATTTATTTGTCAAGGCTCAAATGCGTTAGCTTTGCGGAGCCGAATATTTTTTACATTATTGTGTGTGAATATCATTTTCTTACAACTAATGTTAGTAGAACGGGGGCCGATTACTCGCGGTTTACTCGAGATTAGGGATTACATTTATTGATCATTTGGAGGGAGGACAAGGGAAAGCATTTTGAACTAATTTAAAACTTAAACGTAAAGGATGACTAAAACACAAAACACTAAACACATACATCAACAGCTTTAAGAAAGTCGTAAATTAGCTTCATAATGTCGATATCACGGCAAGCCAAGACGTCTCTAATTGGCTTAAAGGGTTGTTTTCCTCGGACCCTAAGGGAATCACACAGAACGGATCTCGCCTCATAATGCAAGGAGCAGGACCAAACAACATGCTCGATGTCGTGATAACCGTTTCCACAGGTACATAGGTTGCTATCGGCGAGCGTAATACGGAAGAGGTGGGCGTTTAACGAACAGTGATTGGACATGAGCCTGGACATTACACGAATAAAATCACGACTCATATCCAACCCTTTGAACCAGGGTTTGATCGACACCTGTGGGACAATAGAATGTAGCCATCTTCCCAGATCACCATCATTCCACTTTTGTTGCCAGTTGGCGAGGACTTGCTGACGAGAGATCGTGAAAACTTCGTGGTAGGCGATTTGTCGCTCGTAAATATCGCCTTCCATAGCGCCCACCTTGGCCAGCGAGTCCGCTTTCTCATTGCCCGGGATAGAGCAATGAGAAGGGACCCATACCAAGGTGATGACATGTGAGCTGTTTGATAAAGCACTCAATGACGATCGTATTTCCTGGAGGAAACACGCCGAGTGCTTCATCGGCCTCATTGAACGCATAGCCTCCAGGGAGCTTAGGCTATCCGTAAAAATGAAATAATGGTCAGGTGGAAGTGAGGCAATACGCTCTAACGTGTACGATATAGCTGCTAGTTCAGCAACGTATACCGAACACGGCTTTTGAAGCTTGTATGAGGCGCTAAGAAGGTCGTGGAATACTCCAAAACCAGTGGACGCATTTATCACCGACCCATCTGTGAAGAATCTCTTCTCAGTAGGAACGTGGCGGTATTTGTTCGCAAAAATAGTTGGGACAATCAGGGAACGGTGAGGCTCTGGAATTCCTTGAATCTCCTGCCTCATTGTGAGATCGAATCTAACGGAAGAACCACAGAAATTATGGGAGACAGCGCGATTGGGGTTGAACGAGGAGGGGCCGATGTCCAGAGTCATGTACTCGTAGTACAAGCTCATGAATCGTGTTTGAGGATTCCGCTCTAGCAGCTTCTCAAAGTTTTCGATCACCAGCGGGTTCATGACTTCACAGCGGATGAGGAACCGGAACGATAAATCCGCAAAACGATTTGTTAAGGGGAGGACGCCCGCAAGAACTTCAAGACTCATGGTATGCGTCGATTGCATACAACCTAGCGCGATTCGAATGCAACGATATTGAATCCTTTGGAGCTTCAATATGTGCGTCCCCGCCGCCGATTGAAAGCAAAAGCTACCGTACTCCAAAATCGAGAGAATGGTGGTCTTGTAGAGTCTTATCAGATCTTCCGGATGGGCTCCCCATGAAGTGCCGGTAATGGAACGAAGGAAATTGATTCGCTGTTGGCATCTCTGCCTCAGATACGCTATGTGTTTTCCCCAAGTGCACTTGGAATCGAACCAGACACCTAAATACTTAAACGACATGCTGTGAGTGATTGTTCTACCCATAAGTTGAAGCTGAAACTGTGCTGGATAAAGCTTCCTAGAAAAAACAACCATCTCTGTTTTCTCCGGAGAGAATTCGATACCCAGATTCATTGCCCAAGTAGACAAATTATCCAAGGTATCTTGCAATGGTCCTTGCAGGTCCGGTGCTGTTGGTCCAACCATGGAAACCACGCCGTCATCTGCAAGCTGCCTTAGCGTGCAATTTTCGGCCAGACATTCATCAATGTCTTTGACATAGAAGTTGTACAGGAGGGGACTTAAACATGAACCTTGTGGAAGACCCATGTAGCTGATTCGTGCAATTTCCGTGTTGCCATGAGAGAAGCTCATTCGTTTCTCGGACAACAAATTTAACAGGAAATTGTTGATAATCGGAGAAAGCCCACTCGCATGGAGTTTTTCCGAAAGGATGTCGATGCAAACAGAATCAAACGCCCCTTTAATGTCCAAGAAAACTGAACCCATCTGCTGTTTTTCAGCATAGGCTAATTGGATTTCAGTTAAAAGCAACGCAAGGCAGTCGTTCGTCCCTTTGCCCCTACGGAATCCAAATTGCGTATCTGAGAGTAAGCCATTCGCCTCGACCCACTTGTCCAGACGAAGAAGAATCATTTTTTCTAACAGCTTCCGAATACACGACAGCATCGCGATGGGACGGTACGAATTATGATCCGAAGCGGGTTTACCGGGCTTCTGGATGGCGATAACTCTCACTTGTCTCCAGTCATCCGGAACAACGTTGAGCTCAAGGAATCGATTGAACAAGTTCAACAATCGCCTCTTTGTGACTTCTGGGAGGTTCTTGAGCAGGTTGAACTTGATTCGATCAATTCCCGGAGCTGAGTTATTGCATGAAAGAAGAGCAATTGAGAATTCTACCATCGAAAACGGGGAGTCCATGTCATCGTTTTCCAGCGGCGGATCGCGAGTGTTGCATCGGACCGGAACCGAATCGGGACAAACCTTACGCGCGAAGTCGAAAATCCACTTGTTAGAGTACTCCTTGCCCTCGTTGACCGACGATGCCGCGTTACGCATTCTCCTGCCGACATTCCAGAGCGTTTGCATGGAAGTCTCTCGCGATAGCCCTTCGACGAACCGACGCCAGTAACCGCGTTTTTTGGCCCTGACCAAGCTCTTAAACTTTTCCTCTAGCTCCGTATACCGCTCAAAGTATTCGCGGGAACCGTATTTACGAAACTGTTTAAACGCGGTAGACTTCTCTTTATTCACGTCGGTGCATTCCTGGTCCCACCACACAGTGGGAGGACGTTTGCGAATGGTAGTGCCAGGAACAGGCTTCGTTTGTGCTTGAAGCGCGCAATCCACTATGAGCCGCGATAGGAAGGAGTACTCATCCAACGGAGAGAGAACGTCGACCGATTCTGAACCGTCACGGACCGCGTTCGCGTATTCTTCCCAATTGATGTTTCTCGTGAGATCGTACGCGATGTTGATTGGACACTGTGAAGATGAACCGTTGGAAATCGAAATTTTGATGGGCAAATGATCACTACCATAGGGGTCTTGGATTACCTCCCACATGCAATCCAATGATAGTGAGTTTGAACAGAGTGACAAGTCTAGTCTGCTCTCTCTTGCTGGAGGTTTGGCTATTCGAGTTACTTCACCGGTGTTTAGAATGGTCATATTGAAATCGTCGCATAGGTCATAGATGATGGTTGAGCGGTTGTCATCGTACAGCTCTCCCCAGCCTGTACCGTGGGAATTAAAATCCCCTAAGATAAACCGCGGCTCAGGTAGCACTGAGCAGATGTCAGATAGCGCTCGCCGAGAAACAGCCGTTCTCGGAGGGATGTATAACGAGGCAATACTGAAGGTTTTACCTCTAATATTCACCTGACATGCGACAATTTCAATACCTGACACTGGAGGAAGGTCGATTCTGTAGAATGAGTGTTGTTTGTTGACCCCTAGGAGCACCCCACCGTACGAATCTGCACGATCGAGACGGATAATGTTGTAGTCGTGAAGAGAAAGATTAACATCTGGAGAGAGCCATGTTTCGCAGAGAGCAAACGCATCACAGTGTATGTTATGCAGTAAAAATTTGAATATGTCTAGTTTTGGTAAAATGCTTCTACAATTCCATTGAAGGAGAGATACCGTATCATTTTTTGGAAAATTATCCATCGAAGGATACGAATGAGGCAAGGAGGGGCCACTTGGAAGCAAATTGCTTCAGAAAAGGTTTCACGATTGGAAGCATCATGTTAATGATGCTCCGAAGAGGGTCAGTGATGTTGAACAGATCGAGAATGCTGTCCACAATTCCAGAAAGCGTGAACATGGCGTTCTGCTGTTCTGGTTGCAAAACTGGGACATCTGGGGTTTTAGATGTTCCCGGAAGCCCCGGAAATTCTTTGTCATAATCGACAGGCTTAAAACCCGGTGGATTGGGTTTCGGTTTATTTCCGTGACCTCTTGATTTATCCAAGGGGGCTTGGGAGTCAGTTTTTTTAGTTTTCTGCGAGTCATTCTTGGATCGCTTCCTTGAAGGACCTTTGAAAACAAAAGGATTTCCGTCATTGCCCTCTGAGTCAGTGTCGTCCTCGTCAACTGGGAGAAGATTGAACGGATTATTGTTTTCTTTTTCCGGAGTGATTTTGGGAGGAGGATTGAAAGTCTTCAAGATCTCCGCAAAGGAACGCTGAGAGCGCGCCTTCAGAGACCGTTCAAGTTTTTTTCCTTGCTGTTTATACTTCGGGCAATCTGCGAGAGGATGCGGAGGTGCCAAACAATAAACACATTTAGGAGGAGCACCACAAGCACCCTCCGCATGCTTCTCGCCGCACTGATCGCATCGTGGCTTGTTGCCGCAGAAGGCGGCGGTGTGGCCTAATTGTTTGCACTTGGTGCAGTTCATCACCCTTGGTATAAACAACCGCACAGGAAGTCGAATCCTCCCAATTCGGACGTAATCCGGCAGAGTCGATCCGGAGAAAGTCACTCGAAACGAGTCAGTCAGCGAATAGATTTTTTTTGTCCCGTCGAGGGATGCTGACTGCATTTGGGTGCAGTCAAGAATCTTGACTTCTGGAAGAACGGGGTTCTTGAAGACACCAACCCCCCTCTTCAAGAAGTCATCGCAGGTCAAACTCGCTTCGGTGACCACTCCTTCGATTTCCACGTCACGACTGGGAATGTAAACGCGGTACTCTAACGTAAAAAGCTCGCAGGCAACAATCTCATTCGCCTGCTTGCGGTTACCAACAGTGACGCGCAGTTTGTCTGGCCTCACCTTCAAAATGTCGGTCACTGACGAGAAACGTTTGAATAGATCTTTTTCGATCTGGTTAACGTTAAGCGGTTTTTGTTTGGGTCGGAAAAAAACAACCCATGGGCCTGTCGAGGCGTCTGGGTATGACTTATGGCGGGGGCAGTTTTTGTTTTCTTGGCGGGGTTAGGCGGAGTAGGGGGAGACGGTTTTGGCGGTGTGGGGGGAGAGTGATTAGGTGGGGTAGGGGGAAACGGGTTTGGTGGTGCGGGGGGTGACGGTGCTGGTGGTGTTGGTGGCGATGGATTAGGCGGGGTAGGAGGAGATGGGGTAGGCGGTACGGGCTCCGGTGCTCGTTTTCGCCTGGGCCGCTTCGGGATGGTTCCGGTGTACTTCTTCACCGTGGCTGACGTTTCCACGTCGGACAGTTCGTCTTCAGTGGGAAGGGCAGGAAGGGTATTCCCCCCGCCATCACTATTACCATCCATTGCGGGGCAACTGCCTCCGCAATAGATACAAAACAACTACACACAGGGAACACACAGGGACAAGAGAAAAAGAAGAAGAAGAAGAAAATATTTGCGTGGGATGGGAGAAAGGGGAAACTAAAACAAAGGGGCAATAAATAAAACTTATTCGCTACTTAACTACACCGGCACAAAGCGTGTGTGTGGAAACGCTGCTATCACGTGGTGCGTTGGTGTTGGTCCACGCTGCTATCCGGTGGTGATGGTTGGTGTTGGTGGGTCGGCAAGCTGGTGATACGACACGCTTCACTATCACTTGCACACCCACGCGACGGCGTGAAAAAATGATGGACTTGATGACGCCGTTAACTCCGGTGATGGATTACCGGGATGAATTAAAGCTGGATGGTAACTCCAAGGGGCTCGGCCGATGGAATTCCACTTCCTCTGTTGGACACTGGTCACTTGGGGCACCCAATGGGGGGTGAAAAAAACCGCTCGGGCGGAAAAAACACCGAAAAAAACTAGATGCCGCGCAACTGAAACCGGGACGTTGTTAACCGACTGAATGCTCAACTAGGAATGACACAACAGCAGCTGCCTGTTGGCCCGGACCTTATATAATCGTAATTGGGTCAGATTGTCATTCTGTCACACGATATTTCAAAACTATCCAAATTTTAGTAGGATTTACTAATCGGTCAAAAGTGAAGCTACTCAAAAATGAGTAAATTAAGTTGGGTACGACAAGTTGGCACATGGACAAAATCGACCAGAATTCGATCGATGTTGTTCATTTGTCAAGTTGTCAATCTTCACTTAGTTTACTCATTTTATAGTAGCTCCACTTTTAACCAATATGAGTTGGACCTACTCAAATTAAGGTAGTTTTGAAATAGCGTGTACACAATAAGACATTCGAACACAGCAAAAAAAAAGTTGTTGAAATTTACAGCGGATCAAATGCACAGTTGTGTAATATATTGCGTTGTACGATGTACAAAGAATTTGTGAACAATTTTACATCAGTGAATAAAATAATATATTATAATCTTGTGATTCCGTATTATTTGACACATCGGCATGATTTATGTTGATCAATCCTACAATCTTTTTTGCTGTGAACTTTGTGAAATCTTTTCAGAAAAATAAAACATCTGGCATTTTGCTGTTTATTTTTTGTTCCGCATTGGGTCATACTTTCCCGATGTTAATTTTATACAATGTTCGACCCAACCGGGTTATAGAGCTTGCTAAAGTGTGATTGTGTCAGTGAGTTGTTTTCATCAGGAAAATTTTCCGCTATGAATTTTTTTTTTCTGATGAAAACATTTCGCGTATACGTATACGTGACGTAGTGTGCGTACGATAAACGTCAGCAATCTTTATTGGTTTAGTGGAACGTGAAAATGTTTAGTGGTGTTCGTATTACATCGCAATGTTTATCTTTTTACAGAAACAGCTGTTTTATGTAACGACACATCTGCCATTCGCAGAATGGAATGTTCCCTAATAAACGGGTACCATACTCTAACGATATCATAGATGGTACGACTATCCCACATAAAGTTGGGATGATATCCCGAATTGGTGGTTAGGCGCTTCTTATGGTTATTGTTTATGCGGGTTGTGCTGCCGTGACATCGTCATTCGCTTGCTCAGTAATGTTAACATTATTTTTGCTTCTAACAACAGCAAGCTGCCTGTTGTTCGAGACCTTGACACCCTCAAATCCGACAGATTTCGTCCCACCAGTGGATAAACTAGTTTTGCGGTATGGAGATTTTCCGAACATGTTCGACATATTAATATATATAATAATTTTTTGATGAGGATATAGAAAATTCCATCATCACCTGGAGCTTTCATATTATGCAACTTTTTAGTTATAGATCTTACTTCGTCCAAATCATTCCTCCAGGAATCATCAAAAATATTTTCCCGAGAGAAAATATTCAGATAATCCCGAGCAACCTGATTCTCAATAGGACTAGTAAGACCCAATCTGAAATTATGGCAACTCTTAAATTGCTTAGCAAGTTGGTGAGCTTTTTCCGAATTTGAGATCGAAATTTTACAACCTTCTTGAAGCGCTGGAATAGGCTTTTGAGTTATTTTTTTCAAAATATTTGTGAGTTTCCAAAAGAGTTTGGAACTCGGGTCTAATTTAGAAACATTATTTTCAAAAGTTTTGTTCCTTATGGTAGAGAATCGCTTTTTAATTTGGTTTTGCAAATCCCACCAGATAACCTTCATAGCACGATCGCGTGTTCTTTGATATTGTCTCCTACGGACATTTTTAAGATGGATCAAGAGCTGAAGATCGTCGTCTATTATAATTGAATCGAATTTACTTCGCATTTTTGGTACTGAGGCAGCTCTAGCGTCAACCATAGAAGTATTCAGAGATTCAAGAGCATAATTAATTTCATCTTTGGTTTGCAAAGGAATGTTTGGATCGAAGCTATATTCAATAAATGTTCGATGTTGCTCCCAATCAGCTCTATGGTAATTGAAAGTAGAACTGGTTGGGATAAGAAATATTTCTTGGGATATTTCAAAAGTTACTGGAAGGTGATCAGAACCAAAGTCAGCATGGGTAACGAATTGGCTACAAGTCTGACATGAATCATTTAAGACCAAATCAATAGTTGAGGGATTTCTTGCAGAAGAAAAGCATGTTGGGCTGTTTGGATATTGAATAATTATTCCATGAGCGGTGTTTTGCATTAAAATCACCAATAATGAAGAATTTAGACCTATGACAGGTAAGTTTTTGAAGGTCACCCTTGAGAAAATTCTTTTGCTGGCCTACGCATTGGAATGGCAAATAGGCAGCTATAAAAGTAAGTTGTCCAAATTTTGTGTCAACAGAAACTCCTTAAGTTTCAAAAACTTTGGTTTCAAATAAAGAAAGAGAATTTTATGTTTGATTCGTCTATGAACAATGATGGCAACGCCACCACAGGGTCCATCAAGACGATCATTTTTATAAATTAAATAATTTTCGTCCCTCTTATAACTAAAGTTTTAGTTATAACGGAAATATGCACGTTTTGAACTCTCAAAAAGTTAAATAGCTCGTATTCATTATCTTTAAGAGATCGAGCGTTCCAGTTTAAAATATATAATGATTTAAAATCCATAACTGAATTTTAAAGTCATGACAATATATTGTTGATATTGTTCGTAAATTTTACTCCAGTTTTAACAGCATCAAACATAGAGTTTCAAAGTCATGACAATATTGTTCGTAAATTTTACTCCAGGTTGAACAACATCAATCATGGAGTTAGATTTAAGCATATCAGTAGTCATGTCAATTCATGATTTCTGTAAAATTCCATTTTAGGAGCAGTAATGCTTCCAAAGTCAAAGTTTTCCTAATTTCCGTTAGAATTACGTTGGCTACGTTGTTTGTTGAGTTACGTCAATTTTACTCAACAGGGATCAAGGAAAACGGACACACATGGCTTTTCAAGTTACTACTTAGACACACCAACTAAGCAGCGGAGTACCTGTTCCTACAGGAAATTAAATTAAAGTTTACCTAGTTTCTAAGTGAAAATGTACCTGTGTTAATAAATATTCGGTAAATGCGATGTTTTTCTACAGTCGAGTATTAATACAAGACACTGAAGAAGTCTGCACATTGTAGACGAAATACGCGTATCTGTCAAGGATAAGTAAATAAGGTAGTGGAATTAAATGTTAATTACTAATCCGTCTCTCTCTTATTATATAGGTATTCCACTTAAACGCCCACATTCATCAGGAATGGATTTGTGGTTTTCACCACAATTTGAACATTTAAATTTTCTTAGGATCTTCCTTCACAGGACAGTCGTCCTTTGTGTGAGAGGAATCACCACAATTCATGCTTTTAGCTGGCAAGTAGCAATTTTTTGTTCCGTGACCCAACCCCTGGCACTTACGGCACTGAGTGAAGCTTTGGAAATTTCCTCCAGTCTTCCTGAAGTGTTACCACTTCACTCGGACAAGGAGCAAAAGTCAAGCTTTTTCTAAGGCCTTAAGGACTGAACTGGACTAAATAAAAATAATTAGAAATCCCGTTGCGTGAATCGCCAGGACGGGATTTCATTTTCATTTTCATTTTGATTACTTGCCTGTTCATCTTTGATCTGATCCAGTCCTTTCATGACAACCTTGAATACACGTTCAGTTTTAGTGTAAGTAAAAAATTTATGTTGCTTCTCAGTAAGACACTTGAGAAGCCATTTGAATCTGTCCAAGGTTTCAGCCAATACACGGCATTCACCCCGACGACCAATTTGCAGTGAAAACTTGAATTTCCCGAAGCCCAAAAGTTCCGTGCGAAGAGCATGGAAATCGGAAGTGGTTATCACAATAGGGGGAATCTTTTCCTTCTTGGCATTAAGCCGGGAAAGTTTACTAGAATTTTTCCTGGATGATGGATCATTCTCTTCATCCGTGAGCAAATCAAATAGATTGCTCAAATTAATTTCATCAGAAGGGGGATCAAGAGATTGCCCTTTTTGTTTGCGGTTAGGCGCCATGCTGGCAGTAAAACTTTTATCCAAATCGACTTCCAAGCAGATTACCATAAGAATCTGAAGGATCGAAGAGGAATTTTCCAAATCGATATCCAAGAAGGATTACCTCGGGTAGGGTCCAAACAAGGATTAAAGAGAAATAAGAGTTGAAAAAGGTGGAAAAGTGCTGCTTAAATGTGTTGTAGATTTAGGTAGTGGTAATACTTCCTTCAGAAAAAAAAGCAAATAGATCCGCACGGCAAGAGAGCATGATTCGGACTGATCTCCTCTCGCTTTATTTTAGGCATACAAAATTGTTCACAATCAACGCCTACATTGATCAAATTTATGAAGCAATAAATTTTACGGATACTCCAGATCGTTCGGCGTACCATATGGTGACCATTCGGAGCCAATAACCAGCTAATATATCAAAAATAGCTATTTTACTTCATTTCATGTAGTTGCAGAGAATATCAAGGCATACTTTGATCAAAAATACATAAGAATTAAGATTATGGTTGATCCGGGTCATCGGATGGCCTTCTGGTAGACACTCAGTATTTAAAACCAAGTTGTGGGTTGGCTTCCTTGATATATTAATTAGCACTACCCATAGATGCCTGTTGCTGTGGATTTCCAGCTTCACCTTGTTCCATACTACGGGTATCTTTCACCCTCCGATGGTCTCTTGGAAACCTGGAATAAAACTGGAATCAGTTGGCTAATCTGTTCCAATTTTCAGTAGACCATAATATAGAACATGTTTCAACTTAATGTGAAAATTTCATACAATTTAAGAGTGAAACAAATAAGTTATACCCATGATCGAAGTGTGCTATGCTCGTGAACGGACGTAATTTTTGTTTCCTCCGGTATATATATATATATATATATATATATATTTTAAATTTTGTTTCATGTGAAATTTATCTTCTTTGGATTTTACAAACGTGATTTTAAGATACGAAGTTGCATTGGCAACGGGTCAGGTGCGCGGTTCATCGAGTGTTGAAATAAGAAATTTTCCGAGTTTGGGCCGGACCCGAAGGGTGCAAAATGCGTTTCGCTGGTCAGCCGGAAGCAAGAAAGAAGCACTCGCAGCAGTAGAATGGGGAACACATTTTAGAACGTGTTATTTTTTTATGCCTTGTTAATAGTGACAAGACGTATTTTTTTAGTTCCAGTCGGCGCCACCGGGATTTTCTGAGGCATAAAATCTCTGAATAATTTTTCTATCGAAAGGGAAGTAAAGCCTTTGGTCCTCGGTCTATGAGTTGATGGGTCGATAGGTAAGGTTCAGGTGTGGGAGCTGCTTCCCTGGCATCGGTAGCATTAGTACTCAGTACGGGAAACAAATCAAGGGGAAAAAACCCCTTTCAATGAATGATTTCTCAATAAGAAATTTGAATCACATAATCTGGTACATTTATGCAGATAGCGTTGGTTTTTTTCTAGGTTCATGAACTTTTTGAACTTGACTGATAATGAGCAATGCGTGTAACTAGTATTTTCATATCTTCATTATATCGAAGATATGAATATACTAGTTATATACTACCACATGGTTGAAATATTTATCAGATTCATCAGACAGCTTCGGTTAGTTTTCCCTAATATTGATTACAGCATATCCATCAGTAGCATTGTTTTCTAAGCGAAATAATTAGAAAAGTTATATTTATGGGCACGCACACACACACCATCTTATGCCAATCAAATAACGAACAATGAACAAAAATAATGACGAAACCAATAAGACAAAGTTTTCCACATTAGATTAAGAAATCGGTTGCTCTTTCAGAAGGCAATCGTTGGGAGAAATACTGTATTTACCTTTGACAGGAAATCGAAAAGTCAGACTTTATCTTTGCATCATTTCCTCTCGTTTTCTTCTTTTCTCCTCAGCCCAGTACGACTCAACCCTGCCAGATTAGTCTGCCATGCGGTAAGAAAGAGGACTTTGTTTGGCAGTTCGTAATTCATCACGCAGGAAATGAGCAATTGGAAGAGCAATTAAGAATAGATTACTGCCAACTATTTTTCTTCCACGGACTGACTTCGAACCATTGGGGTTTATAAGCTTCTTCCGCTCGATTGTGCAGAATAACTTTCAGTTCGCAGGAGCAAACTTCTCCGTCATAGCAGATTCCCCTAAATGACTGGGTCAAAGTGAATGACATTGTTCGCGCTTTCGCCACTGAGAGGGACTCTACTCCGGCAGCTTATTAAACCTCCAAAAATGTTCACAGCTATGCTAATTCCCTCCAGCGCTGTTGGCTCGCTCGCTCGCTTCCGGCCAACTGGTGGATGTAAATTTAACTTTATCTCATCCTAATTTAAATTCCATAATCTCCCATTCAACAAGCAATAACAGTTATTTCGGGCATTAACGAGGCGATCCCTTTTTAGTTCTCTTTCTCACTACTGAGATGAGAAACCCTATTGTTCTTGGTCGATGTTGTCGGGCAGAGGGGGGTTAAAAGTTTTCCAACTAAACCATCCTAGGGTTACGATATCATTGGTTGGTTGGTTGGATGGCATCATTGATACTCACGGCTGACGATCGGTTTTAACTGTTATAGAGTGAATGATTTTCACACTGACTAGCCCTGAGGGAACGGCACAGATTTTTGGTCCGGCATTGATGAGAGAATGGTCACATTGAAACCAGCTGTAGTGGATCAGCAGTTACAGTAATTAGCTTTTATTGGTACTCACTCAGGAAAGCGGGGCTTGTTACATGTTTGCTTGGCATCCGTTGGCTGTTCAGGCCTACAATGAACTTGTTAGGAAATTATATATACTGGTGGCTTTGATTAGTTTTTCTATAGTATGAAAAATTTTAAATCCCCGATTAAAAAAAATCGATAATTGAGAGTAGACATGCACGCAAAAAAAAAATCTCTTACAGTCAATGTAAGGTTGGATTTATTATACCATCGACAGAAATGATCGTAGTACTCGTTTGATCTAGTACGTCGATTGTGGTATTGGAATAAAAGAGTACAACGGTACTACGTTTTCCGTGGAGTTTTTTTTTATTTATAATCGGTTGCTGATCTGGTCAAATCCAGGCCCAGGAGACAATTTCTAGTCCCTCAGTGAGTTCACTAAGACACAAGAAGCCCTGCGAGAGCTGCATCTCATTGTATCTAGTTCTACGTCCCTGTTATTTCCCGCTGAGTAGCTGTTCCGAAGACAAGTAGAAACTCCATTAGGCGTTCCATTTCAAGCAGCCTTCAGGTTCAATTGGCTGAACTTGGTGAGTTCGTTCCGTTTTGTAAATTTTTATCTTTTCAAACCAGTAATGTTGGGAGATCACCTTTTTGTGGTGCGTTACTGGTATAAGATCTACCACCGAACCCTAGTCGTGACAACTTCAAACTAGGAAATCAGGATTTTCCAGTAATCAAAGGATCACATTTTAGTCCTTGTTACTTTTTATGACTTGATAATAGTGACAAGACTCAGATAGTGATTACCGCCGATATGCATTTCTATATTGTTTATGTTCATAGAGTTTACATAATCCTTTTCCCTTTGTTCTTCTCCTTTTCCTTTCCCTTTCCCTTTTCTCTTTTTAGAAAGTGAGTAATGGCGCTATAGCCATAAGCCATAAAAGGCTAGGACAAGAGTTAGTGCTCATTTCCCAAACGTCAGAAGAAAATGGAGCATCACTTAACCTTTTTTAGCTTTGATGCTTCCAACGACCAACCAATTATATAATTACGGAAATCGGAACGTACGGTACGAGATGTCCACGTTTCATCCATTTATTGAATTCTGAAGCATCGTGTTTAAATCTTCGATTTAAACAGGCCCGATGTTTTCTGAATTATCTTGCCCCTTACATGCTGCACAGTAGGCCTGGCCGTTTTGATAAGTGTAACGCATCTTCGATGTGAAACACATATCAAATAGACAAGAAAAATGATGTAGGTATATCCATCATTTTCCAGGATGCTTTGAAGAACTGGATTAGATTAGATTAGATTAGATTAGATTAGATTAGATTAGATTAGATTAGATTAGATTAGATTAGATTAGATTAGATTAGATTAGATTAGATTAGATTAGATTAGATTAGATTAGATTAGATTAGATTAGAAAGGAGTACAACGGTACTACAATTATGTATGTCGAAGATTTTACATACTCGGTGTATGTTTCATACTATGTACAATGTAATGGCAGTTCTTACAATGGACTGCAGCGCACAAGCAAGTTTGTTCAGAATGCATATTTCTGTATCAAAAGTTCACGAGATGATTTGCTATGCATCTGGGGAAATACAATTTGTTCGAAAAATAAACTTATATAAAAATTACAAAATTATTTATAAATCCTTTCAGTGATCACATTTCAGAATCTGATCATATTGCGAAACATTTAAAATTCTGCATACGGTTGGGTGTACAGATTTAGTGGTAACGTAGTTACCATGAAGAAAAAATATGACTTTATATTGTGAACATTTTGTCTTTTTAAAACATTTGTGCAGCGTTGATAACTTCACTGACATACTGGCATATTCATCAGATTGCTCTTCCAGAGATTTGGCGTAAATTTAAACGATATTTCATGTAAATTTAAAGACAATACCGCATAGCTTAGCAGTGTTGTATAAAAGCGATTTATTTCTACCGTACACACTTATCCAGTCAGTTACTAGTACAGGCTTTGTTCTGTTAACCCCATTTAATGATAGAAAATTAAATTTGTAGATTTCATTGATTCCTTACGGATAACGGTCATTTGAATGTTTACCGACTTTTTCAGCAATTCAAAAACCTACTAAAAAATACTGACTTTTGTAAAATAATCTAAGTGTGTATGCATGATAATGTTTGCACCATTGAGCAATGTTGCAATATACGAACAGAATGCACATATAAATTCAAGAATGAATATCTGCTGTCTTGAGCAAAGTTGTTTCTTATAGATTAAGCTACATGTGCTGAAATTCTGAGCTAAAAAGAGTTTTCTGAACCAGTTTTATGCACGAAAGTGTGAAGGGATGTTATTTTTCCATACATTTAGAAAAATATCGCCATACAAACCTTAAGCCAAAAGCGCCCGCTCGTGTTACATTCGAATGAGCTGACATTTTCTGAGAGTGGTTTTCTCGCCTAATGGCACAAATTTGGGGGTTGGCCCGTTGAAAAAAAAGAAAAACTGTCTCCCATATAAATGTGGGCCAGTCTAATAGCCAAGTGAAGATGCAACGTCATTGAAAAATATAACAAATAGTAACGGCTCCAAATTGCTTCCTTGAGGGACGCTAGCAAATGGCGATGAAACACAAGATCCGTGCTTAACATGCAGCCAGTCAGGTACGATGAAAACCATGACACCAGTCTATTCGAGGCTCCAAATCGTTATAGTTTCCTGAGTAACATTTTGCGATCGATTTTGTCGAAAGCCGCCTTCAGGTCCGTATACACTAATAAAAATTCAATGATTATTTTTATGTGTCCCACACATGATTTTTTGCAATGTGATAAACAAATGATTTTGCCACCATTTTTGCGGGATTGTTGTCCGGCATTCTTAAAACGTGTTCCGCCCATCGTACCCGTCCAGCATTCGCAACTTTCTAGAGTTGCGCCAGCTCGTGGTTTATCCTTCGCCTCCATACACCGTTCTTACATACCCCGCCAAAGATGATCCTAAGCACTTGTCGTTCGAAAACACCCAGTGCTTGCAGGTCCTCCTTGAGCATCGTCCACGTCTCGTGCCTGTAGAGAACTACCAGTCTTATCAGCGTCTTTTACATGGTACATTTAGTACGGAGGTGAAGTTTACCCGACCTCAGGGTCTTGTGGAGTCCGTAGTAAGTACGACTTCCGGCAATAATACGCTGACGAATTTTTCTGCTGCAGTTGTTATCCGACGTCACCAATGATCCGAGGTACACAAATTCATCCACCACCTCGAACTCTTCTCCGTCGATTGTCACGCTTCTGCCTATGTTAGCCCTATCCCGCTTGGTTCCTCCAGCTAACAGATACACTGGAGTCGCTTTTTACGCGTTTTTTATACACGGTTTTTTTACGCGGATTTCGGTATGTACACGGGTTTTTTACGCGGATTTCGGAATTTTCGCGGTTTTTTACGCAGATTTTGGTTTTTTTACGCAGATTTCAGAATTTACGAGGTTTATCGTTGTACACTAGAGTCGCTTTTTACGCGGTTTTTTTCTACACGGTTTTTTTACGCGGATTTTGGATTTTACACGGTTTTTTTTACGTGGATTCCGGAATTTACGCGGTTTTTTTATGCGTTTTTTTTACGCGGTTTTTTTACGCGGGAAGTATCACCCGCGTAAAAAGCGACTCCAGTGTACTTTGTCTTCGACGTATTTACCTTTAATCCAACGTTCTCTGCTTCACGTTTCAGCCTGGTGTACTACTCCGCCACGGCCTGAAACGTTCTTCCGACAATGTCCACATCGTCAGCGAGGCAGATGAACTGGCTGGACTTATTGAAGATCGTGCCCCGCATGTTACGTCTACCTGTGGTTTCTGTTCCATAGCCGTAAAACAGGTGGTAGTTAGATCCAAACAATTAGTAGCTACGGTCCAGCCGGGAATGAATCCGTGTTGATCGGTCGAGATGTGGGTCTTTGTAGCATGCAAAATATGATCGCTGACGATGATCTCGAATAGCTTCGCAGTGGCCGAAAGGCTAGTTATTCCACGGTAGTTTTGGACATCTCGCCGGTCACCGCTTTTGTGCACAGGAAACATGTAAGACAGTTTCCAGCTCATGGGAAATTCTCTTTGCTCGAACGAGTGGTTGAAAATGAAGGCTAACGGCTCAGCTACTGCGTTTGCACAGCGACGGAGAACAACAGCAGGAATTCCATCTTTTTTGAAGCACCGATAATCATTGCAGGCAATATTTCCAATTTGTCCAGATCAACTGTGTCTAGCGTTAACTTTGCGCAGTGGCGATATCGTAACCAATGAGGTACAACCGAGGTGCGATTATTGCTAGTTGAAAAAAAAAAACTGTGTCTAGCGCTATGTTTGACGCAACCAGTTCGGCCTCGGCGTTGGACGATGACTCTGATTGAAAGACAGATGCAAAAAGAGTTACGAAGAAATCGCACTTTTCTGCTTTGCTCTCTGACTCCCTGCCGTCATAGACCACATTGGGCGGAACTGAGGATTTTTTCCTCTTGCTTTTTATGAAGCCCCAAAAGGATTTTTGATCTCGGTGTAAGCCAAACTGAACCCGAAATTGATTTGTAGAGTGCAGCATTCAACTTTCGGAAGTCGTCACTCGCTCGTTTGAAGTTAGCTTAATGAGGATTTATGGGCTCGCAAACGACGTTGCCATCGATTGCGTTTAAGTTTTGATTTTGATTATTCAAAGCAGAGGCGTACTCCAAGGAGGCGAGACTGATTTTCTCTTTATAGGTACGTTTTTAACCAATGATTTTGCAGAAATTTGAGGCCATGTCATGGATATCCACACTGACATAGACACAATTCTAGTCTAGGCCAGACAGATGAGCAATAAGTCCGACGAAATCGATTTTGCGGTTGTTGAGTGCTTTTTCGAGTTCATTCGCGACCAGGAGTGCCCTAGAACATTTGGCTGGTACATTAATGCGAATGCTGAGTGGGGGAAGGGGGGTGTTGAAGATCTACTGGCAGCACAACTGTTCTAAGGTGCGAAAACCAAATCGGGAGTGCAACGTTAATTATACAGCTGTACGTTAACTTGGTTCAGGTTCAAGAAGTCCATACAATCATTAAAGCTGTACCCGCCGGAGTCATAAAGTGTCGAAGTTTTTAGCCGAATGCCATTTCCATCTAATGACCAAGCCAAACGAGGCTGATTGTAATCGCTACACACGAAGTCAGTGTCATCTTGAATGATATTAGGTCAAATGCGCATGGTATTGAAATGTCTGTCAAATTTCGTACGTGTTTTTCAAATGTGCATGGTTATCAGCATATCCCATTTAGCTATTTCCTGTTTTTTTTTTATTTCCGTTTGTTTCTCGGAGTAGTGTAAATTGTACCGGATACCGGACAGTAATATTTGTCTTTGTTTTAACTACCTTAAAAACTCGAATAGAACTCTGTACACAATTTTTTTTTGCAATGCTCTACTGAATTTTCATTTATCATTTCCCTTAAAAGAGTTTTTTTCAGGGTTTCTCTAAAATAACTCTGAAAATAGCTCTGGGATTTCCTTGAAATTTTCTTAATAACAGCCAAGATATTCTATGCTAATCACTCTTATCAAAAATCATGGATTATATACTAAGATTTACTTCGAGTTATTAATGATTCTTCCAAGAATTCACTGTGGCTTTCTTTCATAATTTAATTTAAAATTCGCAAGAAAGAAGCACATACCCCTCACCATCCTTCTCCAACGGGGGAGTTTGGTAAAGAGAGATGATTATCCCGATTTGTACAACGCTTTCTACTCTCTATATACAATTTTCACACTGTCAATTATACATTTTATCTCCTCATCTATCGTATAAAAATGACCACTTTAAGTCTGATATTTGACGTTTAGCATCTCCAACCATGTAAATCTTTAACTTCACGCATGAAGTAATACAAACATGAATAGTTAAAGTAGCATTTTTGTTAAGTTTTCAAACAAAATGAAATATTTTAATTTTAAAGTTTTTAACTGCTATTTTTTTAATTTTTGACGAAAATTTTCGATGGTTTGTTCAGAGTGTTTATTTTTTTATAAAAATGCAAACCAGTTTCTTACAACTTTGTCTCAAACATCAGTTCGATTAGACATCGATCATTTTAAATCCGATATGATACTGACTCCAATATTGAAATGAACCTCTATCGCAATAACGATAGAACATTGTTTTGCACAGCCCTAACAAAAAGTAATCTTATCTAAGCGGTAGGTTGTGGCTACAGGATCATGTCAACCAGATTTTAGTTTTGTTTTTTTTTAATTATTAGTTAATTAATTATTAAAGATGTTAGTCAACCCGTGGCCTTTAGCCTAAAATATGGATACGAACAACTATGAAAAGGCTGGCATCCAGCTAGGAACTTGATAAAGTTGCTCTTTTATTAACTACAATAGCTTCAGTCGCCATTTTTTTTCTTTGATTTGATTTCCGTCGAACTTATTCGGTACTGAGTACCAATATTACTGGCGCCAGGGAAGCAGCTCCCACACCTGGTCCCATCAACTCATGGACCGGCGTGATCAGAGATTTTATGCCTGAGAAATTCCGGTGGCACCGATTGGGATTGAACCCAGGCCTTTTGGGGTGAGAGGCATGCACGCTTACCACTACACCACCAGCGTCGCTAGCTCCATTCGCCATGTTTTTTACCGGAATCCTGTTAGTTTCTCATGAAAGACTGACGAGCTGTGGGATTTGTTTCTAGACCAATTGTCATTTAACCACCACTCAAGCTATATTTCCTTGGATTTGGTATCACTCTGAATCCGTCACATGTTTGCCCCACTACATATAATAAAGGCCACCAATTAAAAAAAACGAAGAAGTACTGAGTAATTATCTAAAACGAAAGCATAATTGAAACAAACAGCCGTATGTCTTAGCAAAAGTGGACCAAAAGGAAAAACGTAATCCATTTTATATAAGCAACAGCGGATGGTCTCATAACGAAATGTCATTTTAATGCTGCTTCTTGACGGTGAGTTCCATTTTACGACGAGTTGAGCCAAGTAGT
The DNA here is from genome assembly GCF_037179485.1 of Ochlerotatus camptorhynchus. Classification (NCBI taxonomy): domain Eukaryota; kingdom Metazoa; phylum Arthropoda; class Insecta; order Diptera; family Culicidae; genus Ochlerotatus; species Ochlerotatus camptorhynchus. The sequence continues at coordinate 1,415,433 of NW_027040826.1, forward strand.
TCAAATAAAATGAAATATGAAAATAAGATTAGTCCATTACAGCGCTAAGCAGCAGACGAGAGGATGGCATCAATTAAGGTTTTCCAAGTCCTATGATCTACAAATGCGCCAACATAATGAACGTGGGTAAGGGCGAATATGAGTCTAAATGTCGAATGCTGATATTTACCTAAGAAGAATGTTGTTCCAATTATTTCATAAAATGAGAACAAATTTGTTTTCCCAACCTATAAAATGCAAGATCACTTTAGATCTACCGCAAAAAAAAAGCATTTGGCATCGTTTCCACCATCCTTCAGAAAATTAAGCAATATTTTCTTATCGGAATGTTTAGGGCTATACATCATGATTTATGCTTGGCATTCTCAGCGAAATCAATTTGTCTCAACTCTAGCAGTAGGCAAATTTCCTCGAAAATCTCAAACAAACAACCAGCATCGCACTCGTGGGAGAAAAATCTGACCTAGTTAGCAGCTTAGTCTCTATTCTTGATTCTGTTCATTCCTTTCGCTATGTGTATGCAGGTGATTTTCTGGAAGAAGCATAGAAAATCGCAAACTAAACCGTGGCATGGGAAAGCAACTATCGAGAGTGGATTAAGTCACATTGATTTATTAACCGTAAACATTCGTTTCTAGAGTGGAATAGAAGCAGAAACGCCACCGGTTGTTAGTGTCCATGATGCAAACAGTGATTTATACCGTGAAGAACAAATATACACACAAAATGCCACTAGCTGGTGTTCAGAATTTCAATATTTTGCATCTGAAATATGCGCGTAGAAAACGCAAAAAGCTTCACCCGCTGGCAGTCTATAATTTGATAAATTAATACTAACGCAGTTTTCAAAGGTTTTCTTTGTGGCAGGGTTGAAGTAAGAACACTTCACAATAGAAACGTAAGTGGTCGTTTAGCATAATAAATAGCACCATTTCAAGAAGACCAGAACCATACAACAAACTTCATAACTATCATTCAAACGCCAGGACATCATCCCTGTTGATCCGTCTGGGATGGATAATAAACATCACGCAGAGGTGTTGAATGAGATATGCAAGATACGCTGCCTCCACACATTTTCTCCGTTTCGTACTTTATCTGCCATGCCAACGATCAGCATTCAGCAGCTCAGTGGACAGAGAAGCAAACAACGAACAAACACGAAGGCGATTTGCGTAATTTACCCGCAGCATGCTGCATCAACTTAACACTAGCACTGCGTGTCTTATTGCCACGTTGTGAGACGTGCGGATTACCCTCAACGGGGTTATAAAAATACATAATAAATAAAGCAAAGTGCTTCGTGAAAAACTTCACCCACATTTCCATGCCATTAACGCAATAATTGTAGCAGAATGGATGGTTTATTCGAATCTCTGTGTTGGGATGGCTTGATATCTAACTTGTTCAACGTTGAGAAGGAATATAGTTTCTTTAAAAAATTTAATTGTTTTAAACTTACATGCAAGTGCCCATTATTGAAGGTACTACATATTAAGACAATTTCACTGTTCACAAGGATATTGATCATGTAATCGATATAATGGCATTCTAAAATTTCTGTTGATATCGGTATTTTATGACATTAACGACGGAGCTCGGCATTCGAGATCCAGTTGTGTGGTCACCAGGCACGAATGATTTACCGCAGGTAACGTTTGATGAAGACCTGCATCCAACAAACATATGCCAATTAAAGAAATTACATCTTGATGATTATATTCAACTCTATGCTGAATAATACCTTTATAATTTTAAATAAAGTTCACCGGGGAAAGTTGGATCTTAGTGGAAGTGAATAATCACTGTGGTTATTGTTAAAACAGTAGTTTAGCTCTAACAGATAGTCGATTTAACCAATTTTGAACAAATTTCATTATATAGAGTGGAAAATTAAACTGTTTTAATGTTTTTTCCTTGATTTGTTTTTCGTCGATCTTGTTTTCCGTGCTGAGCACCGATGGCAGGGAGGTAGCTTCCACACCTGGACCCTACCTATCGACCCATCAACTCATGAACCGGGACCAACGGCTTTACTTCCCCGTGATCAGAGATTTTATGCCTCAGAAATTGAACCCAGGCCTTTTGGGATGAGAGGCAATCACGCAATCGACGCTTACCGTCGCCGCTATGTTTTCAATTTGGCAATCAAACCTTCGTGCCAAACACTGTCATATGCTTTTTCTATGTCTAAAAGAACAACTCCAGTTGAGCAGCCTTCAGGTTTGTTTGTGCGAATTAAATTGAGAACTCTTAAGAGTTGATGAGTAGTTGAATGCCCTAGACAAAATCCAAACTGATCCAACATGCACGTGTGGCCATGGATCCAGTAGAGTGGAGACGACTTCTTCGGACAGCAGAGGTCCTGATTGGTAAGGTAAGTAGGCTCGGAATATTGTATTAAAGTACGGGATACCAATACACGCCCTTCATTGCTTTTGTCATCATTGGACGCCTAGCGACATATGAAACTATACTGAAGATGTCAAAAGAGTTCTTTTCCACCTGAACGACGACACAAAAACTCTAGGAAGGAGCGTTACGATTTTTCTCCAACAAAAGTACCATTCTGCCCCAGTCTGCACTAATTGATGACATGTACTAGTAATAGGCAATCTTGAATCGTAACCGGCAAAACCTTTTTTTTTCGATTATTCGGATTTTTTAATCGATTCCGAAGATCTTAAAAATCGATTGAATCGATCTTGTTTATCTTATTCTGTTTCTCGATTCATCTATGTACAACCATTTACTTTACAAAATAATATAAATAATAAAATTTCCAAAAGTTGTTTTAGTTTTTGAAACAATATTTAATACTGACCAACTGCAAATAATAGAAAATTATTTAAATTATTTGGAATACATGATATTATATAATATTTCATTAACTATTTAACTGCGTGTATAAGCTAGGATTATATTTAAAACTTTGATTTAAGTATGTGATTCAAGATTACCACAGAGCAGAGGCCCCTTATGATTAAGCTGGCACTATGGAAATTGAAGTAAATTAGAAGAGCGTCGCTCTCGTCGTGTCATTTAGTTCACCTTCGCCGATTGTTTTTACGCCGTCATCTGAGTGCTACTTTTTTTTTCCTTAATTTGTTTAATCTCGATCTTGTTTTCCATTCTGAGCACCAATGCTACCAACGCCAGGAAGGCTGCTTCCACACCCGAACCCTAACTATCGACTCATCAACTCATGAACCGGGGACCAAAGGCTTTATTTCCCTTCCGAACACTGAAAATAAAATTTCGTTTATACAACGAAATCGCTTGTTTGTTCTACGAATTTATTCGTTGTTTTCTGCAACGAGATTGATTTGTACATTGTATGAAGCTAGTTTCGTTAGAACTGTTACACTCGCAATCGCTACACCCAACCAGTGGGCCACAAGTGTTGGTTATGGAAACCGAAAAATGTGGAGTGTGTTAGTGAGGACGGGTAAAAATAATTTCATCATTGGAAGGAATAAATATGACAAAAAATTTAAAAATAGACTTCAGAACGGACTCGAATCATGAACTTTGTGATAGATAGATATGTGTTTTATCCATTGCGCTATCTGTGCTACGAGAAATGGTAAGGCTAAAGGCAAATAAGTAGCACTCATGGAACGGTAGTTCGATTTCGTTTGCTTTTTCTGCTGCTTAAATGTATTTCTTTTATCTGACATAAAACAACCACTACCAGTAATTTAATTTATTGTGGTAGCTTGCATGTATTGGTCAAACCGACAAACAATATTTCAAGAAAAAAAGTATCCCATCTCCAACACACAATCAGCACTTTAGGAGCCAAGAAGCGCAGTTGTTGGTTTGATTGTACGAAGTTGCATTTGTATATTATACGAATATGGCGTAATATCAGCATTGCACCAGATGACAGGAAAAACGAATGTTTCGTACCATTTATGAAAGATGTGTTTTATTGTACGATATTCATTTTTACGAAACGGTCTTCAGAGTTATAACGAAAATACATTTTCGTGATCAGAGATATTATGCCTCAGAACATCCAGGTGGTGCCGACTGGGATTGAACCCAGTCCTGCTGGGGTGAGAAGCAATCACGTTTACCACTACACCACCGGCTCCACTTGAGTGCTACTCTTTGGACTTTCGCCGAGCTGATTATGTTGCACTGAACAATGCGCTTGCGGAAATTGAGTGGCAATTTATCGAAACAGCCGCTAGCGTGAATGATGCTGTGGATTTTTTCTTCTGTGCTGTACAGGAAGATGCTATTTTCCGCATTGTCCAAAGAAGACGACCCCAGCAAAAGCCTCCATGGTCTAACCCACGCCTACGCGTGCTAAAACTTCAACGCTCTGCCGCCCTCCGAAAGTATTTTAATCTCGCTCGCCGTACTACAAACGACTGTTCAATTTTGTGAGTCGTAGGTATTTATCGAAATTACAATCTTTTTCTCTATAATCGACTCGTGAGACGCACGGAATCGAACCTTCGCACGAATCCGAAAAAGTTTTTGGTCGTTTGTCAACTCCAAATGAAAGGAATCCGGGTTGCTTTGTTCCATGTTTCTCGGGAATGACTCGGCTAATAACGAAAGAGAAAAAGGCGATTTGTTTGCTTCTTATTTCAAGCAAGTGTTCCACGATTTCTCCGCTTCGCCGACACAAGTGTTGGATGCTACTAGGACCTAATGCAATGTTCAGCTTGACTTCGTTCGTTTGCGTAATAAAAGGTATTTTGTTTTGTTAACCGCGAATTTTCATGTGTGTCCGAAACATTTCCCGCGACGAGACCGAACAAGCCTCCCACGATTTATATAATCGCATATGGTATGCTATGATGTACATACATTGGTTTACATATGTAAATATGAGGTACACACTTATCTCTCAATTGACCACTTTGTCAAGCAGTTTTGACGTGACTTTCTTCCAGCGATTTCACAAAACTGAACCAACTAATTTCTATTCTTTTTATGAAACGCACAAATGTTGGCTACTTTTCTCGTGGTTCTAGAAGAAAAAATCTGAAAATAATGTCTTATTTCAAAGTTTGAGTGGTAGTAAACGGCATTTTAACTGCTCGAATGAAGTGGTTAATTAATAGTGAAAGGTGGGGATACATTATTCGAAAGGGTAGACTTAAACCCCATCAATTTATTTTTATGGTTATGCGTATCTAGTATCCCCAGCTTCTCCTATTATATTAGTATTTGTATACGGTATACTGTTACCATTTGTATACTGACCCAGCAGTACACACTTAGAAAAAATCATGTAAATTTAGGTGCTCTGAGACTGACATATACGAGCGTCAATTTTGACATAAAAATAAGTCATATTGGACGCAAAATTCAGTTCAATCAAACCTATTTTTCGTCAGGTAACAAACTTTCAGTCTCCGAGCACCTAATTTTACATGACATGTTTGTTTACGTCTCATCCTTTATGTCAAAGATAGATTCCGTCACGTGTAAAATTAGGTATTTCTAAGTGTGTAGGACGAAGTGTGTTAGGCGGAAGAACGTTGGACTGAAGTACGTTAGACTGAATTACCATAGGTTGAATGGGTCATTAGGCTGAAGTACTTTCGGCCGAATGTATAACTACACACTTAGAAAAATTGATGTAAATTTAGGTACTCTGATACTGTCATATACGAGCGTAAATTTTGACATAAAATTGAGTCATTCAGCTCAATCAAGCGTACACAGATAAAAATTCTGAATTTTAATTGTGATGTAAACATTCATTCACGGAAACTTGTATTTCATCTCACGCAACCGAGCAACTTGTAAACAATGTTGTTTACAAAGATGGGAGTTTGTATACAATATTTGCTACATTGCGTGAAATGCGTCAGAATTTTACATGATATATAATGTAAACGTATATGATATGTGACGCTCCATTTATGTGCATCATATTGAACAGAAATTTACACTTCTTTTTCGAACTGTGTACTTTCGATCTTTGCAGTCTCGGAGCACTTAATTTTACATGACATGTTTGTTTACGTCTCATCCTTTATGTCAAAATGGATTCCGTCACGTGTGAGATGAGGTATTTCTAAGTGTGTATCACATGTGTGTTTTCGGTCATAGACTGTCTCATTACTCCCAATGGATTTGATGCCCCAGCTATTCTAGTCGAATTGAACCAGAAAGACCTTTGAGACAGCGAAACTTTCTGGATTTGGTCAATCGCAACAGTCGTTAAAGCCATCCCGACCCAATCAGGCTTCGATTCAACGAAGTTTATGGACAATTTGATTTCCAAACTTCAGCTGCTACTCTACATCGCTGTCTTAGCACACAAAAACGATAAATTGTCTGGCTCTAAAATTTATTTTAACTCCACTCATTAACTGAGTAGAATTGTACTGCCCTCTATTTTTATTTTACGGAAATTTTGATCCGGTGTAATTCAAAAAGGTATTTATTCAGTTCCTGAGAAATATCCCTTTAAACCAAATAATAAAAATCTCAAATACAATAAAATTAAATTTCTGGAGGGCAACATTCTTCCAATATATTTTAAAATGCTAAAACGGCTTGCCAACCGGTTCATCAAAAATGTATGAACTAAAAATGGAACTTACCATTGAACTCGTCACAATTATTGCATTAAATTAATCAGTCCAACCATAAAAAAAGAAATACTAACACTCTTTTCAACAAGAAAAAATCATAAATCAACTGTTCAAAATAATCGAGATAAAATAAAAATAGTGAAAAATGTAATTAAGGCTTGGTGCTCAAGGTGTTAAAATTCATTTCTTTTGAAAAATCTCAAGTGCAAAATGTTCATATTCCCAACGACGACGGTGCAAATTTCATGAAACCGTTAAAATTGTTCGCAAACTTCATCAACAATCAATTAGATTGATTTACATATTTTTATCAGGATTTAATCAGTACACATCGTAGCACACTTCTGTAAAAATATACGGTTGCAAACGTAATGGTCAGACTTCACGAACATTTTTTATCATGGTTTTTTCCCCCCTCCGTTGTCTTTGCTATTTAACCTTCCGTTGTGTTCGAAGCAAGTATGTCACACACGTGCATCATATCAATTTTTAATGATAGCCGCCAATCATAATTATTTTAAATACCACTTGAAAAAAAGGAAAAATTTTGCGAAAGAATAACCAGTCAAACCATGCAAGTGAGCAGAGAATGGAGAAAAATGTTAATAACTAGCGTGTATCCTGTTTTGTCGGTACAAAGGGTTCAACCGATGCTGATTGCTACTCTACGCTTTTTGTTTTCGCTATGTCCCTTCGTTTTGTTGCTGTGCGTACGCGAATTTTACACTTTGTAATTTATCATTAATGTTAATATCGCCGCAAGGGTGTACGGCTCCTACGGTATCAGGATTTTTCTGTTGCCTTTCAAGTAGTTTTTATTTAACGTTACCAGTTGTAGTAGGGTTTTTTCCTTTTCGTTTTTTAATGAACTTTGCTTGCACTCATTTATCCTTACTCAGCTGCATGCAGGTATTGAATTTCGTTCGAACAATTCTCAGTTTTTGCTTTGATCTTGCTTCGAGTCGATAGCCTTGGCCAACACTGTGGAGAAATCAAGATGACTACACGGGGCAGGTGTTTCATGTTGCTGTTAAAGTGGGTCGTGAAGTTTTAACGTTATGCTTAGCATGTGAATACGTGAACGTGTGTACGGCGAGGAGTAAATTTAAGCTATTACAGTGCCTTCCCGCGCCTGGAAACGCGTTGTTTTGGTTTATTTTCTTTCTATAATTTTAGTCGCACTCTTATTTAAATTTTTGGTATCACTAGACTGTTATTAAAGGATCAATGAAAGCTGGCAGTGTAATCAAATAAATCCTGAAAGCAAAGGTATAAAAATGCAAAAAAAAAAACTGATGAGGTCGTGTTACCAAAAACAGGAAGGATGATTTAATTTGATCTCAATTTGAAAATTTGCTCATGTTTCTTATAATGTTTACAGAAAGCATCAAATTTATTTTAGCGAGTAAAAGACGGAGTTCTAGATGTAGGATGTTAATTGTCAACCACTCATTTTAGCACGAAAACTAAATCCAATAGCAGTGAGTATTCCTCACTGTTTGATTTGATCATGTATAAAGAGCCAAGAACGGGTTTGGTGGCTCGATAGGTAAATGCACCTATACGACTCCACGGGATGGTAGAGAATTTCCTTCCAGCCACAAATTGGTCAAAAAACGAGCGGTCCGATAGAAGGATACCCCAATGAGAATGGAGAAGAGCCTGCCCTTTTTCCACGAAATTTTAACAACAGAGAGTTGACAATTTCACTCTCCCCATCCAAATTGCTTCAATCGGGTGCCCTGATGGTCCCTCCCAATCCCAGCAATGTTTTGTATATATGAGCAATAATAAAAATTTAAAATTTAAAACGGTGAGATCGAGAATTTTCGAGCCTATTTGTGAACTCGTTGTCCTTCTCTGCATCACTACTAGTCGCTATTAGTCTCCCAAAAGTCTCCCATGTTATTTTTGCTGTGTACGCCAGTCGTTGTAATTTTTTCAGCTTTTTTGGGCTGAAATTTATATAGTTTTAGGCCACCACACTAACGAAGCATAGGTGATTCTGGTCCCACGATTGCCGAGTAAATCAAGTAAATTATCCACGGTTTAGTTCCCACTGTTTACCAAATGTATTGATGCAAGCTCAAAGAGCATTATTTGCATTTGAGATCGTGTACGCTAGACGTTCCAATTTAGCTTAATGTCAAGTAAAATACCTAAATTGCTTAGATAGCTCCAATTGTACTCCTCTCAACTGAAGATTTGCAATAGTATACTTTCTTTTTCTTGTAAATGATATAACAACTGTTTTAAAAGGATCGAATCTGAGCCCCTCCAAATTACATAATTTGAGTGTGTAGTTTAGGGCTGATTGCATTCTAATAGATATTGTAATATCGGATTTTCCCCTCACAAAAATTATTATGTCATATCCCAAGTAACAATTTCGGTTTTATAAGGGTTCTGTAGACCATGATTGAGACTTTTAGCATGCTTTAAAACCTCCATAAAACTTGCAATGTTACTTGGGATGTCATCTGTGAATCCAATGACTTCATAGCCTTGTGCAGCCAACTTATTTAGAAGATCATCGACTACAGCATAGGAGAGAGAACTCCACCTTGAGGGAAACCTTTTGTTGGTTTCGCCGTTAAAGAAGATCATCCTAATTTGGCTCCTCAACTTAAATTTTGGGAAAATATCCAACAAACAATTCTAGCTGTAGACCAGCTTATGCAGGCAAAAATTAACTGTATAAGTCAATTTGAAACTGCATAAGTCAATTGGCAGCCAATGTTGTTGGTTATGTATTTGGTAAAGTTTCTATGAAAAGTGGTTGATATATAATGTAAACAAATAAAAAGTAACCATCTCCTTGATCTTGATAATATGAAAATCCCCTTACTGACCTCGGGAAGAAGTGCTTTGGCGTAAACACGCCACAGAAAGTTATAATTAAAAAATATCATAAAAGAAAACACGAAAACCAAATTCAGACATGTCACTTCTTCAGCGTGACCTACTTCAATAATCGGCTGTCGAGATTAAATCAGCAACACATAAACAACATATGGGGGAAATGGATGTAATGTCGGCCTAAATGCCCCTAATTTAGGCCCATATATAAATTCAGTAATCGACTGAATTTTTAATTGCAGCCAAAATATCCATTCGTACCGTCCTAGTCGGTGGCCTCTCGTTAAGTAAGTACTTCATCAACATTTCCTGCCCTATCCCTAGTTACGTTAAAGATGGGCGTGACCGGAAATGGTGACAGTCGTGCTTTTGGTATTCTTGTTTAAATTTGAATCAATGTTTACTCTCCAGTATTATTCCTAAAAGGAGTCAGACTGAGAATTTCAAAAGAGATGTGAATGTCGCTAGTATATATTCTACGAAGTATACCGTAACAACGCTAACGCTAATGCTGTGAAATAGATGTTAAAATCCAAGCTACTTTGGAAACATAATAACTGCAGGGCATATTGAGTACTCAGAACCCATCGGTCAAATCAGAACATGTGTGTAGTATTCTAGGGGGGAATGGGGGGGGGGGGGACTAGTCTAAAAGATTATCCTTATATCTGGTCTAGCCACGGCGATCGTCTGGGATGGCATACACTTGCCTTTGTTGGCTTGAGGTCAAACCCCTAGAGCTTCAAGGTCGGAACTTCGCTTTTCGATACCGATAAGTAGTACAAAACAGCAATAGATTAACTTTTTACTATTATCTTTTTATTATCATACCGGACAATCTACTGGAACATTTCGAAAAGATCACATGCTATAGATTCTATGGAAAATCATCTCTATTTACTTTTTTGAATTTATGGGTCCCGGCTTGCCCCCTCGTTGCCTCAAGAGATTAAAACATCATGTTTTTGAGAAATTATCTACATGTTTACATGCTGATTAGTGTATCAAACGTTAACATATATTCTGCTGAAGGGGTTGAAAGAGGTTTCATCAAATAAGTAGCTAGGAAGAATTAATAAGAGTAGTGTAGTGGATTGTTTTAACACTGCCAATACGGTGGGTAAAAAACTTTACGCCGACTACGAAGCCTCAGAAAAACGTGTAACGGCAAGTTTGCAATGGCACAAGTTAGCCATTTATTAATGAATTTCAAAAATTGAGGTACCTTTAGAATTCCTAGGGTTTGTAAATGATTTTGATTGTAAAAAGATTTAAAGTAGAGTCGTCTACTTTTTAAAAAGCGAAAAGAGTTGTTACACGTTTTTTGAAAGGTGTGTTTGTAGGGCTTTGCAAGTCGCGCACGATTTTTTTTTTTCTTTGATTTGTTTTCCGTTGATCTTGTTTTCCGTGCTGAGCACCAATGCTACCGACGCCAGGGACCCTACCTATCGACCCATCAACTCATGAACCACGGACCAACGGCTTTACTTCCCTTCCGAAGGAAGGCGTGATCAGAGATGTTTTGCCTCAGAACCTCCACGTGATGCCGACTGGGATTGAACCCAGGCCTGCTGGGGTGAGAGGCAATCACGCTTACCACTACACCACCGGTGCCGCTAGCGCACGATCTGTAATTTAGATTAATGGGCACAAATGTTCACAATTAGCCAGAATACAGTCATGGTTCCTATATATCGATCCTGGAGACAACGGAATGGTTCTCGAAAAATCCAGAACATCCGTAAAAGTGGTCAATTCATGAGCCTGATCCTAGAGCTCTGCGGATTTTTTGAAAACATTAGGAACTGTGATATAAAAAAATATTTGTGTTCGTGACATAAACATGTACCTGGAAGGCCATGGGACCGTCCTCCGGAAGATCCTGAACATACGTAAGAGTGGAAAATCCATGAAACTGATCCTAGAGCTCCGCAGTTTTTGAAAAACACTAAGAACTGAGATCAGTGAGGTCAATCAATAAAACTGATCCCAGAGCTCCGCAGTTTTTTTTTTTTTTTTCAAGAACATCAGGAACTGTGATTTAAGACAGAATCTGTGGTCGTGACAAAAACATGGACCTGGATGGCCATAGGACCGTCCTCCGGAAGATACGGAAAATTCGTTAAAGTGATCCAGTGGTTTCTTATATCACAGTGTTTGAAAAAGAACTGCAGAGCTCTAGAATCAGTTTCGCAGTATGACAAATTTACGGATGTTCCGGATCTTTTGGAGGACAGTCACATGGCCATCCCGATACATGTTTATGTGTGTGTATGTGTGTGTGTGTATGTTCAATCCAACCCCCACTGTCCGGCATTGTTATTATGGAAGAAAACTTACTTTTTATTATCCTTAAATTAAAGCAGGTTTAGTCCGGGAGTTAGACGGTGTTAACTCTATTGCAGCTCCAATGACCCATTTCAGAATGCCTGGTAATTCACGACCACTCCGAGGTAATTTTTACTTACAATTAGCTCCGCATGTTCACTTTACCTTTATCCAAAGGATAATGGTATCATAAACACACTTCCAGATTAAAAAAAAATATTATTTCCAAATCTGGCACGGATATATTTTTGAAATTTGTTCAACTGTATTAAATCGATTTGAATGGACATTTCTTATCAATTTTGTTTCGAATACCTCTTGATTCATCTGCTTGCAGCACTTACTGGCCGTTACTGGCGACCAACGCGTCTGCCCCCAAAAGCAACAACGCCTAAGTCTCAAAGCTCTCCGGACGTCCCCTCGAAAATGCAATCGAGAAATGTATAGTACAATCTTCAACTGGAACGTACTCACCAAATCAATACATCCGGGATCACATTCCCGATGCTTATTTTTCTCTCGCAAACCCGTCGTCGTCGAACGACAGAAAAAAGGAAACTCGGTGAGCACTTTTGTGATACGGAATTTTCACTGAACATAAACCGCGAATTCACGAATTTCATCACATCCAACTGAGAAACACGTTCAGAAGCACTTTTGGTACACTTTCGATCAATTTCTTTCGAAAACACTTTTTTTTTTGCAAAGAAAGTTGCAAGCGAGCCAACATCAACACCGATTGTACCGAGCTCTTTCTCTAAACTGAAATTAAAAATTATCACTCCCGATGCCACTAATTTCTGGTCCGGGAGAAAATCAAACAAAGCAGATTGGGACATCTCTTCTGATGCTTGTAAACATGTTGAATCGCGTTTTCTTTCTCTATTCTAAAACTTCCCGGAAAGCGAGACAACTACCAATCACACACGTATAAACGTCCGGGAGGCAGAGTGCCAGCACTTATCCGGCAAATGCAGCCGAAAACTATGAACGCGAACGCACGCACAAAACAGAGAACAAACTTAAAACACAACCGTATCCAAAGACGTTCGAGACTGCACTCCTCCGGATACATGTTTATGTCGCGACCCTAAATTCTATCTTAAATCGCAGTTCCAAGAGTTTTCGAAAAAAAAACCATGCTCTTTCATAGTTTCATGGATGATCCACTTTTACGGATAATCCGGATCTTCTGGATGATGGTCCAATGGCCATCCAGGTTCATGTTGATGTCTCGACCCTAAATTCTTTCATATATCACAGTTCGAAGTGTTTTCGACAAAACTACGGAGCTCTAGAAACAGTATCATGGATGGACCACTTTTACAGATCTTCCGGAGGACTTTCCCATGGTCATTCGGGTCCATGTTTATGTTAAGACCCCAAATTCATTCTTATATCACAGTTCCACGGTTTTTTCGTTCTTGGATCAATTTTATGGCTTGCTTGCTTGCAGTCGGGCTAAGGCCTTGTTGTCCTCTGCTGTCTGAAAAAGTCGTCTCCACTCTACTCAATCCATGGCCAGACTTCGCCAGCCTCATAGTCTGCGAAGGATCCGCAGGTCGCCTTCTACTTGGTCGATCCACTTTGCCCGCTGCGCACCTCTTCTTCTTGTTACTGTTGGGTCGCTTTCGAGAACCATTTTCACTGGGTCGTCGTGCGACATTCTTACAACATGCCCAGCCCACCGTAGTCGCCCAATTTGCAATGTGGACAATGGATGGTTCTCCAAACAGCTGGTGCAATTCGTGGTTCATTCGTCTCCTCCACGTTCCGTCATCTATCTGCACCCCACCGTAGATGGTACGCAACACCTTCCTTTCAAAAACACCAAGGGCGTGTTTGTCCTCCACGAGCATAGTCACGGTCTCGTGGCTCTAGAGGACCACCGGTCTAATCAGCGTCTTTTAGATAGTCAACTTCGTGGCGAATTTTATTCGACCGGAGCGTCCTCTGGAGTCCAAAGTAGGCACGATTTCCTGCCATAATGCGTCTTTTAATTTCTCTGCTGGTATCATTTTCGGCGGTCACTCAAAGTTCCGTGCCATGATATCGATGCCATCGGCGAATCTAAGGAGCTGCATGGACTTCCTGAAGATTGTGCCACTCGTGTCTATCCCTGCTTTTCTGATCACACCTTCTAACGCGATGTTGAATAGCAGACACGAAAGTCCATCACCTTGCCGTAACCCCCTTCGAGATTCAAAGGGACTCGAGAGTGTCCCCGATACTCGAACAAGGCACATGACTCGATCCATCGTCGCCTTGACCAATCGCGTCAGTTTATCCAGAAATCCGTACTCGTGCATAATCTGCCATAGCTGATCTCGATCGATTGTGTCGTATGTGGATTTGAAATCGATGAAAAAATGATGTTTGGGCACGCTGTATTTGCGGCATTTCTGCAGAACCTGCCGAATCGCGAAAATTTGGTCCATGGTAGCGCGGGCACCCATGAATCCCTGGAATCGGCTGGTATTGCCTTACGAACTATCTTGCAAATGGTGACAGCCGGCGGCATAGAATTTGGAAGAGTACATTGTTGGCGGCGCTCAGCATTCTGATCGCGTGGTAGTTGCAGCAATCCAACTTGTCGCCCTTTTTGTAGATTGGGCATACGACACCTTCCATCCACTCTTCCGGTAATATCTCCTCCTCCCAAATCTTGGCAATTACCCAGAGTAGCGCTCTAGCCAGTGCTTCACAACCGTATTTTAATAACTCACTTGGTAGTTGATCTACACCAGTTGCTTTGTTGTTCTTCAGCTGTCCGATCTCCTCCTTAACTTCTTGAAGATCAGAGGCCGGTAGCCTGTCGTCTTCTGCGCGTACTCCAAGGTCTGCTGCCGTGCCCCCTTCGTTTTCTGCTGCATCACCGTTGAGGTGCTCGTCATAGTAATGCTTCCACCTCTCAATTTTATGGAGTGACCATTTTAAGGATGTTGTTGATCTTCCGGATGACGGTCCCATGGCTATCATGGTACATGTTTTTGTCACGACAACATATGCATTCTTATATCACAGTTCCTAATGTTTTTGGAAAAAAAAACCGTGGAGCTCTAGGATGAGTTTCATGCATTGACCTCTTTAACGGATGTTTTGGACTTACCAGAGGATGGCTTCTTGGCCATTTGGGTCCATGTTTATGTCATGACCCCAAATTATTTCTTATATCGCAGTTTCACATGCTTTCGAAAAAACTGTAGAACTCTAGGATCCTGTTCGAGGATTGACCATTTTTAAAGATGGTCTAGATCTTGCAGAGGACGGTCCCATGGCCTTCTAGGTACATGTTTATGTCACGACCTCAAACTAATTTATATATGACAGTTCCAAGTGTTTTCGAAAAAAAAAAAAACCGTGGAGCTCTAGGATAAGTTTCATACATTGACCACTTTAACGGATTTTTCGGATCTTCTGGAGGACGGTTCGATGGCTATCTGGGTTCATGTTTATGTCACGACCCCAAATTCATTCTAATATCACAGTTCCTAACGTTTTCAATAAAACCACGGATCAGTTTCGTGAGTTTTGCTCTTTCACGTATGTTCCGGATGTTCCGGAGGACGGTCTCATGGCCATCAAGGTCCATGTTTATGGCACGACCCCAAATTCATTCTATCATCTCAGTTCTTAGTGTTTTTCAAAAACTGCGGACCACTTTTATGGATGTTCCGGATCTTCCGGAGGACGGTCCTATGGACATTCAAGTTCATGTTTATGTCACAAACCCAAATTCTTTCTATCAACACAGTTTTTAATGTTTATAAAAAAAACGCGGAGCTCTAGGATCAGGATCGTGGATTTACTACTTTTACGGATGTTCCGGATTTACCAGTGGACGGTCCGATGGCCATCTGGGTCCATTACCCAAATTCATTCTTATATCACAGATCCTAATGTTAAAAATAACGTGGAACTCTAGGATCAGTTTCATGGATTTTCTACTTTTAAAAATGTTCCGGATCTTCCGCAGGACGGTCCCATGGCCATCCAGGTACATGTTTATGTCACGACCACAAATATTTTTTTGTATCACAGCTCCTAATGTTTTCAAAAAATCTGCAGAGCTCTTGGATCAGGCTCATGGATTGACCACTTTTATGGATGTTCCGGATTTTTCGAGCACCATTCCGTTGTCTCCAGGATCAATATATAGGAACCATGACTGTATTCTGGCTAATTGTGAACATTTGTGCCCATTAATCTAAATTACAGATCGTACGCCACTTGCAAAACTCTACAAACACACCTTTCAAAAAAAGTGTAACAACTCGTTTCGCTTTTTAAAAAAGTAGACGACTCTATTTTCAATATTTTTACAATCAAAATCATTTCCAAACCCTAGGAATTTCAAAGGTACCACAATTTTTGAAATTCATTAAGAAATGGCTAAGTTAAATATGCCATTTCAAGCTTGCCATTACACGTTTTTCGGAGGCATCGTATTCGGAGTGTTTCATGGTCGGTAACTTTTTGGTTTTGCGTGAGGTGATTTCGATGGGAATAATGTATTAACTTAATTTACAATGTTTGTTCCTTATGTTGTGTAGCACAGTGACATAAGCCTTATAATATAATCGACTTCTTCATCATAGACTAACAAATCCTGCACTTTTTTGTTTAGGAGCTGTTGACAAACTACGTTGAAATTTTTTAAGACGAGAGATATTTGACCCTTCCTACCCGTGCAGGGACATTCGTCTGTACAAATAATTAAACAAAAAATCGACAATATACAGTCGAATGCCCCCATCCATAGCACTTCATTTGCCCACACACTGTTTACGTGGTATATGGACGGTCACTTACGATACTATTTACTTGTTTTAATGTATTTTCAACCATTAAAATTGCACTCTTTAAAAAAAAATCTTTAACACGTGTTGGAATTCATCTTTGACGTAACGGATGAAATGTAGACAAATATGTCATGAAGAACCAAGTGTTCCGATATATGTAGTATTTAATAAAAATACGATTGATTTGTCTGAATTTCCCATATTTTAAGCTTGAATTTTATGTCATGTCTTAAAATATCGAAAGTTACATGAGTTTTTAGTAGTGTTGACATAAATAGGCATTCTTTTGTCATTTGAACGAGCTTCCAAGATCCACCACGTTCTCAATGATAGCAGCACAGCATTTGTTTTTAAATTGTGCTGTTCTCAATACCCGAGTTAAACAGCCCAGAAAGTTTTTATAGAAACAGAACCGAGGAATTATTATTTTATAATACACACAGTTCGAAAAAGTAGTGTAAACTTCTGTTCAATATGATGCACATAAATGGAGCGTCACATATCATATACGTTTACATTATATATCATGTAAAGTTCTGACACATTTCATGCAATGTAGCAAATATTGTATACAAAGGCCCATTGTTGTAAACAACATTGTTTACAAGTTGCTCGGTTGCGTGAAATGAAATACAAGTTTACGTGAACAAATGTTTACATCACTATTAAAATTCAGAATTTTTATCTGTGCATGTTTATGATGTCCTGGATAAAGGATTTACCAACCAAAACAAATAGGAAGTCAATAAAACAAATAATCAATCATTGGGTTCAGAGGTATATTGAAGCTAAGATCGCACTTTAAGGGGATTAGTTCACATTTTTTCTGACTTTTGACGACAACAATGAAATAAACATCCCAAAATTTACTAAGATTTTCAGCCAGCTTCAGAAACATTTGAGGCTTTGGACGCTTTATTTATTTATTTATTCATCAATCAATCAAATCGTAGACTACACATTAACATTAGGACTTATGGTCTACGACTTCGCAGGGTTCTGAAATATATTTTTAATTCTGTTGAGGGCATATATAAGTCAATCATTTCACAATGACGATAATAAACAGTTATCATCTGATTAACCGGTCCAAATTTAGCGTAATTGGTACGATGGCAATCAACTGCGAACAAGTGTCGATCAGCTGAGTCAATGCGTTGCGAAATGATATTGTTTAATAAAAAAAAAAACCTTTGCGTAGTCCCGATGTTTGAATGCTGATCAACAAGCAACGTGCTTCATATGACGGGAGAGGAAAAGCCGTCCAACCTAACTTACGTAGTTCATATAGTAAATACTGCTTTTGGATTGACTCTATTCGTTCTTCATGCTTGTTAATATAAGGTAACCAAGCAAGCCCTGGAGAACCCCTGACGTGACATGAATTAACTTAAATGTTTTCTCGTTGAATCTTGCAATTTGCTAGCGATCAACTAAATACGACTTAATCCAAGTGAGGAGCTTCATCTCAAATCGCATTTTTGTTTAAATTTAAATATCAGCATTGGGATATCAATTCTTTCAAACGCTTTGCTGAAGTTCGTATATAGAGCTTCTACTTGGTTACCTCTGTCCATTGCATTTAATACGAAGTCCACAAATTCCTAACGGTTTGTGGTGGTTGAACGGCCTTTAAAAAAGCCGTGTTGTACACAAGTTATTTGTTTTATTTTGCCAAAAACGTTTTTATTTATAATTGATTCGAAGAGTTTTGGAATGCACGAAATGATAGCAATCGATAGCACGATCATCTCTGAAACATTAAAATAATTTCCAAAAGATTCTTCAGGAGCAGCTCAGTATACTTTTAAAAATTTCATTCATTTTTCATTCGATTAAAATTCTCCAAATTCTCAAAATTTTCTCCGACTTTTGTATGCTGGCCCACTTCTGTGCGGCGATAGATCAAGTTATGTGCTTTGTTCCAGTATCGGGGACACTCGCGGGTCCCTTTGAATCTCCAAGGGGGTACTCTTTAAAATCGTGTGATAAGAAGAGCTAGTATAGCCACGAGTGACACGATCTTTAGGAAGTCCTTCCAACTTATTGGGTTCGCCGAACATGGGACGGAACTTTGAGACAGAAACGTACATCAGACTGAAGGCTGAAGCAAGCCGGAATGGCCTTGCCATCAACGCATCCCACGGTTGCTACTCCGTTATTGCCAGATCACCTGTTACATAGATAACCAACAGGTGATGCTTGAGACTAGCAATCATTCTCAATGTGTTAAAATTGATGATTTAAAAATTTATATTAGGCAATATCAGTCTCTTACTTCTTTTCTTCATTAAACGTCGGTTTCTGTTCCGCAATCTAGTGCCAATCACCGACGGATATCGATTGCCATCCATTGACGGCAATCGAATGTGCAGGAAGGCAGTTTCTACACCTGCGTAGGATACCGCACCCATTCAACACACTTGGGCCGGGACCAACGGTTTTACTTCCCTTCCGAAGGAAGACGTGACCAGAGATTTGTATGCCTCAGGTCAGTTAATAAATGGGTGGGAATTCGAAAAGTCCTCTGAAGTTGTTCAAGTTGTTATTGTAAATATCAAACCCGGCGATTAGGGTATTTAATATTTTTTAAGGATTAATTTATATTTTTTAGGGAACCCGCGTTTTTTAGTTCGATGAAAAGAGCGACGGGCATGTGACCAACGTGAAATGTTCCCTAAAAAGATTAAAAATTCCCTTAAAAATATGAAATAAGCCTATAATTTTTTTTAAATGTCCTAATAAAAAAAAGTTGAAGTATCCCATATAAAATGACGATAATATACGGTTGCTTGCTTAAATTCATCTAATCAGCTAGAAATATTGATGTAAAAACCGCAAAAGAACTATTCTCATGGGTGTTGATCATTGGAAAATGACAAGAAAGCTAATGCTAGGTAGTTTCGTCTCGTGATAGTGAGAGAACCTATGTTTCTCATTGTCACATGACAGCCGCGATATTTATCAGCTCTGATGGAGAATATTTTTAATTTTACTGGTGCAATTTTACTTATTCATTGTGCCTTCTCATTTTTTCTCAACATTTCAACTTAAATATTGACACATCTGTCTGTTTTTGATAAACCAATTTTATTGATTCTGTTGGTGCAAAGTATGGGCGGCCGTAACCAAATGAATGATTCTGATCGTCTCAGAAATACAAAACTATGGTTGTTGTAGATGCTAATTGACCTCAATTTCAAAACTTTCGCCACCATCTAAGAAATACCTTTATATCCGCTTCCCTTGGTGTTACAATTATCACAAAGAAGATCCCATTACGGGCACTTATTTAAATTACTCTCGGCAAATGACTCGTCTTCTACAAACGTTCACTATGGGAACGGATTCCAATTGGTTTCGGTTGTCTGGAATGGGATTTTCCCACCTTTGCATGAATCATCGCATCGGATAGACGCAACTGCAAAGGAGGAATCGAACAAGGGACCCAATCGATTTAATTCGAATACTGTAGAAGACTTTCAGCTACAATTGCGCATTGGTTTGAGACGAATGAAGAAGCACCAAGGTAATGACATTCTCAACCGGATTTCGATTACTGAAATGAAAGAAATGATATAAACAGCAAATAAATTAGAGTTCATTGTTGACTGACGGCTCAATTTCAGGTACAAACGAATGGCATCAATTCATATGCGATTCAATGTGTCTGATTTTTAGCGTATCATTTTGTTTTTTTTTTTTTTGTGTTGTTACTTATGAGTGTGCCATTTAAGGTAAGTATTTTGTTACTTTTAAATGAAACAGGTTGATCGGAAATCAAACTTTCCAATTTATTAGGCTGCGATTTATTTTAAATTATTAGCTATATCCTTAGAGATGAACCAGCCTACGGCTGAAAGTCTCGTTAATAAAGGAAAAAAAATATTTTGTATGTTGTTTGAATGTTCCATTGACTTTAACCAGCAATCTTTATACAGATCATCCTCTGTGTTTCATCAAAGTAACAGCTTTCCACTCTGTGAAATACAGCAGCCCGAAAGCAATCCTTAGGATAATGACTTTATCCTTAAACCCAGTTCAACGTCATTTGTGTGCAGGTGTGCAGCGATATTTATATTTGATTTTTATGAAAGTATATACCGTCTGGCTATCGAAGCAATGCAAAGTGAAACCGAAAGTTCTTCGTGATGAAACATAACGAAAATACAAATTGACGGGGTGACACAAAGCGCAATGATGGCCAACAGTCAAGTAAACGATCCGCTCCAGCAAGAAGAAATTCTCGCCTTACGTGAAAAATGAAAAGAAACGTCAAGAAAAGCTCGTCTAAAATCAAATAATGATGCATAACATCGTTATCGCAATCAGCATTATATCATCAACGTCGTCGCCAGCGATGATGACAACGAAGTGTCAGAGAGGCGACTCCTTTATACAACATAGTCACCAACCTACCCTAAGAATGAGACCAACCTCCTCGTCACATAAACGGTGAAAGTCTTTATATTTCGACCGGTTCGTTGGTGGTGGTTGTCCTTTTACTGTCACCCTGATTCAGTCTTGCTCTTGTTTTCTCGTCCATATACTTTCTCCGGCTTTCCTGTATGGCAACGTTGGTGACGGCAATGGACTTGAATGTAGGTACACGAAAGGCATCAGTTGCTTTCAATTGCTCTCGTTACTCAACGTATTATCATTACAATCAGCACCTAGTCTCTGATGGGTGTTGTCTTGTGTTAAGGCATCGTTTTTGGCTAGGGATGACCCTGGAATATTTTTCACGAACACAACAGCAATGCTTTTTTATGCTTTAAAACCCTGAATTTATCCACCTGAATGGTGAGATCAGACCCTTTGTACAAACTGCTGGGGAGAGTCTTAGCCTTAGGGAGGTTTATACCTTCGATGACTGTACTATTGGCGGTGTTCCACTTCCCCAACACGAACTAGGTGAAGATTGCAAACCGCAGGTAAGCATTGATTCAGCAGATGGATCAGGCATATCCATGATAGCTATTCATTGGATCAATAAGATATGTATAATTTTTTTTTCAGGTTTGATTTATCTTGATTTATAAACATTAGGTTTCGCACTAAGTGCTACATAATTGTGGGGAAGTGTAGCTCTCATGGTCATGTTCCGTTTTACCATTTACTTGCAGTGTATGTACATAATGTTTTCATAGCATCACATTCCAATAACGAAAAAAAAAAATCAAACTAAACAACTACTCTGGCTACGAGAGAGTCACGCATCGCTTGTTTTGTGTATTGCCAGTTCACAGAAATCTTAGCATTCATTGATTTTTAAGAAAAAAAGAAGAAGACACAACCGCAGCTGTCATACATTCCAAATACTGACACCAAAACATATTATTAAATTGATTGTAGACTTCAAACTTTTATAAAATTTAAATCTACTCTAAATACATTTTGCTGAGACCCGTTCTGGCACAGGCTCGGGCATATTTGACACTTAGTTGTATTTTGATGAATGCGGCCGTCTTAGTGGAATACCTGTATAAAGAGAGAGAGAATGATTAGTAAATTCCATTTAATTTCTCTACCTTATTTGCATATCCTTGACACATACGCGTATTTCGTCTACAATGTGCAGACTTCTTCAGTGTACAACAAGTTAGTACAAGACACTGAAGAAGTCTGCACATTGTAGACGAAATACGCGTATCTGTCAAGGATAAGCAAATAAGGTAGTGGAATTAAATGGAAATTACTAATCCTTCTCTCTCTCTCTGTATTTATTCTATTATGTAATCACAACAGGATTAATTTAATCTGATTTTTAATCCTTTTACTATTCGCACCTTTTATGTGAGGTTTTGCGGACATCAAAGAACTCTGTTCGTCCCGAATGTCAAGCATAGGTATATTATAGAAATATATTTTGGAAGTTTGAGAGTAACAAATATCAAAACACAATGAACTGTTTTTCGCTAACTCGCTAGATGGCTTGGATGACGGCTTCAAACGTATTTAGTATAGCTGGATCGTGCAAGGATCACTATAGAGGGATTCCATCCAGAATGAGCTGAAAAAGCCTGAAATCGTGCTCGACCATCTTCGATTTGGATGA
The DNA here is from genome assembly GCF_037179485.1 of Ochlerotatus camptorhynchus. Classification (NCBI taxonomy): domain Eukaryota; kingdom Metazoa; phylum Arthropoda; class Insecta; order Diptera; family Culicidae; genus Ochlerotatus; species Ochlerotatus camptorhynchus. The sequence continues at coordinate 1,438,049 of NW_027040826.1, forward strand.
TACTTCGCCCATATTTTCAGTATGATAGACCAAGTATTTTCCGCAGGAGAGGAGACCCTTTTAACTCAAGGATAATTTTTGAAAAGGGCCTATGTGTTTTTGCACACAAACTTTAAAAAAAATGTAGGTCGAATACAGTTGGTTGCAGAAAAAAATTTACTAAGAAGGAGTTGTAGGAAACTAATAAGGCTTTATAAAAAAAATATATGCGGATTTTTTTTTTTCATTTTTTTATAAAAAATATTAAAAATAAACCTCAAAATTCAAATAACAAAAAAAAAACGTATTTTTGATTTTTTTTATATTTTTTGTATAAAAATTTGAATAGAAAGCCGAAGTTTTGAAAACAACTCTAGGATGGACAAACTTTTATTAAAAAAGTTTTTCAAAGAGCAACTTTTGAGGTATTTTTAAAAATTTCATTATTTACTGCAAAATGTTCAGTTTTATGTTAGTATATGATTATAAAAATCATTTCAAACGATAGTGCCCGTATCGATAAACGTCCTAAATATAACCGTTTTTGAGATATTTTAAATTTACTTTCATCAAAATCATTTTTTTGTAGAAAATAAGCCATTTCCATAAGTTAATAGTGATTCTCCATCAGCATTGATAAGTTTAGCAAGATACACATATATTTACCTTCAAAATGTCTTTTGACGATTGAACGATCAGACAACCCGTTTAGAATTTACAGGGGAAATGAAAACACTATTATTTTAAATATAGAAATTAACTTGTGTTGGTTGCACTTATTTTCATTATCAAGCATAGTTTCATCCTATTTAAGTTGGTAATATTGATGTACCTATCCATCTTATTATTTTAGGTACATTATAATGTCTTCCATGGCATTCCAAAAGAGCTTCTCTGTTAGAGTAGCTTCAATACCAAAACAATATTTATACCTGAATATCCAAATGGCACCTACGTTTGTATATAAGCATGACCATCCTTTTGAAAACCGACATCACTAAAAAAATCTTTTTGAGTGAACAAGTATAATTTGAATATGGAATTCAAGAAGGTCGAGTGTTGCAAGCCGTTTCCTAATAAAAGGTGCTCGTCAAAGCTTCGTAAATTATCCGAAAATTTGATTGAAAAACATAAGTTCTTAGAGTGGAAATTTAATTTGGATACATCTCTATCAATCTGTGCTACGTGTCGCTTGAATTTGAATAGAATCGAACCATGTGCTGAAAATCTGGAACTAGAAGTGCAACCGTCAGTCATGGACATCGCGGAGCCGCAGCCATCTACATCTCGACATAGCCTCGAAGAAATGCCATCAACTACGTCAATAACAACAGCATCATCTCAAGATAGTGGAGAGCAACAATTTTTCAGGATGCATAATATTGAGCTGGCATAGCTGGTATCAACGTATCGCCAATGTCGACAAAAAAAATTCCAGAATGTTAACTATCCCCGGAGAAAGTATATGGACATTACTACCAATGGCATTAAGAAACGCATCTTTGGTTTTCAAGCGGAAGAAGATGACCTGGAGCAACTTAAATTGAAAACTGCGGAACACAATGAGATGATCGGAAAACTGAAGGAGAGATTTGCTGATCCAGGTTCATCGAGCGACGATCAAATAAGGATTCTGACGATTTTGCCGAAATCTTGGTCATCGCAAACGGTAATGGACGAATTTGAAACAAATAAATACATTGTATTGCAAGCTCGATGCTTGGCAAACGGGAAAGGAGTATTGGCCACCCCCCAACGAAAGGTTAGGACACGGTTTGGATCCCGAAATTAAAAACGAGGTATTGCAGTTCTTCGAAAGCGACCAGATAAGCAGAGCCACGCCAGGACTAAACGATTACGTTTCAGTGAAGAAGGAAGGTAAGAAGATTCATATTCAAAAGCGACTTTTAGTTTGTACATTGCGAGAAGCTTTTATTACATTTCAAGAAGTTAGTAAAAATAGCATTGGATTTAGTTCATTTGCAGCACTAAAACCAAAGCATTGCAAATTACTTGGTAGTTCAGGTTCTCACAATATTTGTGTTTGTACCATCCATGAAAATATTAATTTAATGCTTCATTGTCTTAGAAAATATTCATTCGAAAAAGATTTCAACCATTATTTTGAAGAAATATTATGCAGCTCATCATCCAGAACAAAACATTGTTATCTCCGCGAATGCGAACGTTGTCCAGGTCTCTCAGATTTTGAAAGAAGTTTTTCAGAAAAATTCGAGGAACAGGGTATGTCTGAAATATGTTTTGAACAATGGGTTTCAACTGATCGATGTAGTTTAGAGAAACTTGTAAAACCAGTAGATGGATTTGTTCCTTATTTTTGCGAAAAGTTGGATAAACTGGTATCCCATGATTATATTAAAACTCAGCAGTCTTGTTTCTTGAGAAATACAAAAAAAATACTCTAAAAATGGAGAAGTTGTCATAATTTGTGATTTTTCCGAAAATTATTCATTTGTTCTTCAAGATGCTGCCCAAAGTAGTTACTGGAATAATCAACACACTACTATTCATCCTTTTTGCATTTATTATTCAGAATCAGGTATAATTAAAAATTTAAGTTTGATTGTAATCTCTGAAGTTTTAAAACACGATACAATTGCGGTGCAAGTATTTATTTCAAAATTACTGGCCTTTTTGCAAACAAAAATTCAAGTAAAAAAAGCGATGTTTATGTCTGATGGAGCTGCATCCCAATATAAAAATTGCAAAAATTTTGCAAGTCTTTGTAAATTTAAAACGAAGTACAATATTGATGTTGAATGGCACTTTTTTGTAACTTCGCATGGCAAGGGACCATGTGACGCGATTGGTGGCACATTAAAACGAATGGCAAGGAACGCAAGTGTGGCTGTAGAACACGAACATCCAATCACAAGAGCAGCAGAGCTATATGCATGGGCTAACCAGAAGAGTAATGATTATTTAACAAAAATGTCATTTTGTTTTGTGTCACAAAAGGAATACGAACAGGGGGCTGCAGAATGGAAAAGCATTTTTGAAAAGGCCAAAACGATCCCAGGTACAAGAAAATATCACTGTATTGTTCCGATTTCTGAAAGTAAAATATCAGCGAAACTATTTTCGAATGACGAAGAACGCACCATTCATAACATATAAAAACATGCCAATCAAAAGTTCATCAAATAAAAATATATCCAACGAAAAGGTTTATGTACAAATTATTATTATTAAAGACGATCGAAAGTAATAAATGTAAGATGCAAATAAAAACGCATGGATATTTCATTTATTTATCTTATTTATCTTATAAGTTTAAAACCAATTTTCCTATATTCTATTGGTGGAAGGGTAAGTTGAAGGTAAGTACATGGATATCTAGCAAAACTTATCATATTCGATGGACAATCACGTATAACTTACGAAAAGGGCATATTTTCTACAAAAAAATGATTATGATGAAAGTAAATTTGCAATCTCTCGAAAACTGGAAAGTTTATCGATATGAACATTATCGTTTGAAATGATTTTTGTAATTATATACTGACATCAAACTGAGCATTTTGCCGTAAATAACGAAAGTTTAAAAAATGCCTTATAAGTTGCTCTTAGAAAAACTTTTATGTTAAAAGTTTGTCCATCCTGGAGTTGTTTTCAAAACTTCTGCTTTCTATTCAAGTTTTTATTAAAAAATATAAATAAAATCAAAAATACGTTTTTTTTTGTTATTTGAATTTTGAGGTTTATTTAAAAAAAAAATTAAAAAAAAAACAAAAAAAAATTCCGTGTATATTTTTTTTATAAAGCCTTATTAGTTTCCTACAACTCCTTCTTAGTAAATTTTTTTTCTACAACCAACTGTTTTCGAACTACATTTTTTTAAGTATGTGTGCAAAAACACATAGGTCCTTTTCAAAAATTACCCTTGAGTCAAAAGGGTATCCTCTCCTGCGGAAAATACTTGGTCTATCATACTGAAAATATGTGCCATGTATCATCCAGATCGAAGATAGTCAAGTTTGGTGACTGACCGATTTGGCGTGGAATTGGTCTATATAAACTTATTCGGTTTGCCTAATTTAACTGCAGGCTAAAAATCAGGATGAACTTCCGGAATATTTGTAGATATGATTGGTGGGTTGAACGGCGGCTGGATGGTTAGCTCGATTATCAACTGCATCACTTTGTACTTAAAATATTTTAACTCTTTATTTTCTTCTTTCTAAATGATGGAAATCGGGGATGGTACAGCTGTAATGCTATAAATCCACACACAAACTTCCTTTTTCTTCGATTTTCAATCCGAGCTTTCATTTGCTTTATTGTTGTTTTGTGATGCTTTTCGCGTGAGGACATAGCCATCTACAAATAGTTTTGGTTCAGTGCTTCAAAGTTTCATTGGCATTGGCTGTCAGTGACGATTGTCAATTTCGGTTGTCACATATGAAGCCAAATGCTAATTTTTCTCTGAATTGGCAATATTAATTTGAAATCCATCGCAACAGTCTGACGGTAACTGCGATTCATCCTCCAGACATAGGTTTTAATCACATGGTATTTCAAAACCACCTAATCGATCGACGTTCTTCATTTGTCTCACTCCCGATTCTGACCGATCAGAAGGGATTTTACCCAAATTTTGGTAGATTTGAATTAGCATGTACACATTTTAAGAAAATAACGAACAACTTCAGCTTGGTTAAAATTGTTCTCCGTATTCTATCGGCTGATATTTTCAAACCAGTTCTTTGTAGGGTAGAGTCCAGGCTAGCACTCTTATTTGGATTCAGGTCGAATGGTAGGGACCATTGGAGCAGCAAATCATTCAGTACACCTCAGTATTGTACAAGAAACACTTTTTTTAATACCGTCGTAGAAAATGTGTCCCTTCCGGTTGAGGAAATTAAGTGTACAGTCAGGAATCCTTATTGCCGGGGTAACGGGTGCGTGAATAAGGAACCGCGAATAAGGATACCCACAGCTTATGGGATTTTCACTAATGGGGGCTGTGGTAGATTATCTAATTTATTTCAATATATAAAGCTATACCGTCTTCGACAAAGTCGTCGTACTGAGATAGACCAACAATCCTGTGTTATTGGATTCAGGTTTAATTGGGAACTACGTCACTAGAGGCGCTTCATTTTTATGTTACTTATGACGGGCGCTATTATAAAAGGGATCTAAGGTCCAACATGGAATATTTCGTTATAGGAAGTTACTGTCTTGAGCAAAGTTGTGCGTCACATACCATACATTACAGATCGTGTAAATTTATGAGTCATTTCATGAAATATCTAAATATTGTATGCAACCATCCATCTTTGCAAGCAATATTTCTTGCAAGTTGCTAGTTTACGTAAAAAGGAAGTTTACATGCTTCAATTTTAGCATGCATGGATATTTACATCACCCTTAAATTTCATATTTTTTTGGTGTGTACACGTCGTCCGTTTTCCGAAAATACCATTATTGTAGGGTATATGTCAGTTTTCCTTGAACTGATGGCCCCATCGTGGATTTCAAAATGACGCCTGGTATCGATTTCTGGTCTTTACACGTCGTCCTTTATTTTGAAACAAATTAGATCGGATCGGATAAACTCGAAAGACTTGACAAATAGAATTTGTTATTACAGATAGGTGTATGATGTAAAACTGAATCATTTATAAAGAATCTTTAAATTTGTACGTGTATGGCCTCCACTTTTGTAGGTATAAGCTACACAGGATTTGTTTGTTGATTGTTTGACCAATTCTATGTAAAAAAAAACCCGTATTTATCCACCTATGGTGTGATCAGACCCTTCTTACTTATTCAAGTTTATTTATTTTATTGTCATTATCAGTGACCAAGCCCCCCACCCCCGTGTCATCCAGTGACGCTACGCCACTGCCTGGGGGTACTCGGAATATATCCGGGTGTAGTCTATTTGGTGAGGCTACCAATAACCTTATCATCGTATTTTAATGTGATTTAATGAGTTTTAATTCAATTCATATTCAAGCAACTTCCCCGGGGTACCCGGAACATGTCCAAGTGTGTCCAATGTGGTCTGGAACAGTTAACACGACTTGCATTGATCTTATTTTTGAATTCTGTAGTAATTTGATGTGTTGCATGATGGTTTTGATACGTTTTCCGTTAAATCCAGCGTGAAGGCCCATATTCACCGGATCTTATTCCGGCCATATCTCCGGAACCGGTTCACCGATTCCAGAACCGTTCAAATTTGTTCAATGGGACCCCAAGACCTATCATTTGGCGCCGAGTTTGTCCAAATCGGTTGAGCGGTTGCTGAGAAACGTGAGCGCATTCATTTCGTTACATACACACACACACACATACACACATACACACATACACACACACACACACACACACACACACACACACACACACACACACACACACACATACACACACACAGACATGTTCCGATCTCGTCGAGCTTAGTCGAATGGTATATGACACTCGGCCCTCCGGGCCTCGGATCGATAGTCGGTTTTTCAAGTGATATCTATACCCTTCTTTCTAAGAAGGGTAAAAACCTAGTGGCGCTGGTGACGAAGTGGTAAGCGTGATTATCTCTCACCCCAGAAGGCCTGGGTTCAATCCCAGTCGGCGCCATAAGATGGCGGCTTCTGGTTACAGAAAAACTTGGAAGTTATGTCTAATACCCCACATTATGGGTATTTTGAAATTCAAGATGGTGTCTTCCGGTTACAGAAAAGCTTGTTACTCCGATTCCAAAAATACCAATAATATGGAATATTTTTGACAATATTTTCCAAAACCTCTTTTTTCGAAGTAAATCCCAAATAACGAGGTTTGTTTTACGCATTAATTCGATTTACGAACCCCTGGTTTGGTTCGTAAATGGACGTTCCAGTGTATTATAAGTATCAATGAATGTAAGTTTTGAGTCTTATAAAATACCTAAATCCCTAACTTTATCACACTTTCGAACATTCTGATGTCCTAAGGTAATTGTTTTATTGCTTTGTTCCGCTTTCTAGTAAAGGTAATTGATTTACATGTTATTACTATTAGTTATCCTAGGCTTTTGTTACACCAAGTAAGGAATGTCTGTATTTCAGTTTTTAATATGTTGATGTCATCAACATTTTTTATTTCTTAAAAAAAGTTTCATGTCATCAGCACAAATTAAAACCTTTAGATTTTTAAGAATTGACGATACATCCTTAACAAATAGAAGGAAAATAATATAAACAATGAAATATGAGATTTAAAGATTCAGCCACACAGAAGTCGTCGTAAATGTTAATTATGGATTAACGTCTCACTGCCGATCCTCAACAATCAGTTAAAATAGGGAGCTCATCGAATTCAAACATCACCAGTCAATTACTACAAATTTCGTTGGTAATGTTCAACAACATAACACTGGGATTGAACGGCATAGTCTACAGTAGATACACTAATCAATCGGACATCCTTTCAGTTGCCATGAAATCTACGTTTGACCATTGACTATTACGTAAGTACCCGATTTTTCACAAATTGTCACACAGTCTTTCGGACACACTCAATCAGTGCAACGTGCAATAGTCAGCGTTCCATCATTCACACTTTCCATTTCGTCGAATCGCACTCAATCACCGTCATGTTTGTGACGGTTGAATTTCCATGGTAAGTGACATTTGAAACTTGACTGCGTATTGAGCTTGAGTGCTTTTTGTTGAAGGTGAGTGCAATAGAGCACCACTGGAAAATTAAAAGCAAGCTAATTTTGAATGAAACTGCTGCCAAATTGAGTCACGCTTTCGGTAGTTTCTGCTTGTGTTGTAATAGTCTGATCAATAATTAATGTCAAAGGCCCACTATTTAAAATTGATTGAGTTGTATTTCTTTTCATCTGGCGACAGAGGCTTTCCAATAGCGATAATAATGATGCTGGAAGATAGTCGAACTCACAAGTGGACACACAGAAACCTGTTCCCTCTGCCTCTCAATTTCCGTGCTCGTCTTCATCTTCACACGGTGGCCCACGAAATCGATTTTCGATTTTGATCTAGAACAAATGAATAGGAAAATTATGCGCGCTTCTCGACGATACACAGCATTGGCGCTTTTCGGAAGCCGCTGCAAGACACAGGAAAAGAAGTAATAAACTTGTAATCTGGAAACTCATGCCGCACAGCTTCCCGGCCTTTTCAATACTCTGCACAGCGGGAGATGCAGCATCAAAATTAGGACAAATTTGATCCTTCGCATGAGTCATCTGAAGAAATAATAATAAAAATCAAATCCAGATGCCAATCGTAATCCGTCTATATGTAAAATTTGTATAAAAAATTGGGAAATAATCAAACATAAATCTCGAATGAAATCAATTTCGTTTATCTATTTTAATATTTCCAGCGTGATAAGTGTCGCTTCATTTCAAGTTCGTCAGCATAGTGGTAGGACAGGAATGCATATTAGGAATGCTTCTCACGATGGACGCGGGATGGTCTTAACTCTTGATGAAAGTTGTTTCTATTTTGTTGTTTCCTTCCACCACTTGGGAATTCCAATTTAAAAATGGAAATAGGAAAAGTTAACCTTGTTTGGCTTTGGTGATGAATCGGAAATAAAGTAAGATACGGTCGCGTTGTGGCTTTACATCCAAGACAAATCGATGTTTACCTTTTGCTTTGGAGTACACCAAAGACTTACAACCGCCTTTGCCCAGTACAGGAAACAGAATCAAAAACGAATGAACAATTTCGTAATTAAATAACACTAACGAAATGCGTTTTGAATCAATGGAGATGATTCGACGCAGAACGGATCTCACGAAATGGTTCTCACACCATGGTGTTCTCTTTATCTAATTGCAACGCTTCACGACTTAACGTTTTAGAGGTGACTTCAACACACCATGTCTTCCACATGGACAAGGGATTGTTTGTGGAAAAATCAAAGTTGGTTTGTTTTATCTGGGATTGTTTTTCGAAGTTTGAGGATTTTTTTTTTCTTGCAATTAATCGTGAAATGTATTTCCATTAAAGATGTATATTATTTGAATGAATTGCCACATATACAGAGTCTGTAATCAGGTCGTCTGACCCATTTCTGAGATGAACCAGCCAAAGGCTGAAAATCTCCTAAATAAAGGAAATCAATCGATCGTCAGGCCAATTCAGTGAACCTAAAATGTCATCTTAGGACAATTTTGTATTAACTATAATACAATTTGTCGTAAGAAACATGTACATGCAGATCATTAACGACATTTGAATTTGATGCATATGGAATTAGTTTTGCCAGTACATATTTTAAAAGTAGTATTAAACATGCAAGCCAGATACATAGAATACATTATGTTCAGCTCTGTAAATCCACGCATAATCCTTTATACACTCATTATACTTCTAATGTTTTAATATAGACAAAAGTTATTCCAACGTTTTTGGACCATCTGTTGCGTTTTTCCAAAACTAAGTATAACTCAGAATCGTGAATGACCCGCATCATCCAAGCTCAGGATAACACTATAAAGGACTACACAATAATCAAGTCCAAAAAGTAACGTTTTGATCAAAAGATGCCGTGAGCTCGTTTTAATGGTTTAGTTTTTACAATCCTTAAAATAATAATAAAAAGTAGCTCCTCCGATAGATCTCCCATACGACGGTTGCCACTGTTCGCGTGGTTGCCACGCGAATCATCCATAAATAAAAAAAGTCAGCATCGCCGACGCGACGACCGTCGCCGCTCAACAGGCTCTAAGCGAAAATCGAGCAAGAGCCATGCCTGATGGCAGCAATGCAATCCTACACTGCAATGCCTTGCTTGCTTTTACTGATTGTAACTGAACTGTTGAACGTCTCGCTTACCGAAGCATCAGCAGGAGCAGCAGCAAAAACGTGTTGATGCTGCAAGTCAATTTGATGCAATTTTCTTTGTTTTGCTCCTACTCTCTTTTGCTGGATGCCCGCCTGTGGTGTCTCATTTTCCACCCCTCAACACGACCCATCATCATCGTTGCGAAATGGAACGAAAGGTAAACAGTAACCGAACATTATCCCTGATGGACTCAGATGCAGAAAACAGATCGTTAAATTAAACCTGAAATACAACACTTGGAGAGCTCGAGCTCTTGGTCCAGAAAAAAAGCCACCACCAATATGAAAAGAGAAATGGCACGTTTTTGTGAATTTTATTGCGACGATAATCTCAAACGAGAATGTCCAACGATGCTGAGTGCATGGTCAACAACGAATTTAAAATGTGCCCGAAACCATCGTCGAATTCACCGCACCTGATCCTTGTTATATTTATTCTAAAAATCTCCTCCATTAATGGGCTTGAAGGACTCAATGCCGCACACTTGCAGCGTCATCATCATCGTTTCGGTCGGTTCAGACAAGATTGGAACATTGCGTGACCCGTCCTTCGCTTCGGGAACTGGATGACTTCACAAAGTGTGAGAACTTGTGGCAGGTGGAGTTAAGTTTTTTTTTTCATGTTTCATTTTTTCTGTTCCACAATCGTAGTGTGAGATGCCGACCAGTGGCGATGAACATATAAAAATGAAAACACAACATAAAAGATAACGACTCAAACTGGAACTATCAACTTAAGATGAGACCTAGGATTCAAGATGGTGAGATATTTAAATCTTTTATCTGAATAATATGGGTGATTTCTTAAGAATGGTGTAATTACTCTCGGTAATTTTTCTTCAAAATCACTTAAAATAGAAAATGCTCCTTTGGAGCGAGGGTTGCTTCGACCAACCCAAAATTTGGATTCATAAAATTTGGACTAAAATAAACATTTCCTTCAAATTTGGATCAAATAGGAGGAGGTCACAATTTTATTGTGACAGAGCGCGGAATTTTGTTTGTTATAGTATTAAATAATCTAGATCCTTTTTACGATTATGTGTATGTATGTAAAGGCTGGAACACGCAAAAATTGGTCGACAAAAAAATCGTTTTTTTTTAGTAAATATTCATGCCACAAAAATATTCTTATTTCTCTTTTGGTAGTTCAATTCATATATTTAAAGGAAAAAATGTTCGTTTATTCTTTTGGTTTGCCAAATCCGAACTGCCGTGCCTTCCGCTCAATATCTTCCATTAAATTTTGCACAGTGGTCTCATCGATCTTATTCGCCGCCGAACGCCACCCGGTTAAAAATAACCATAAAATGACAATAAAATATCAATAAAATACAATAGATTCTATTATTGACAATCAATCTTATTGTAATTTTATTATATTGGTCAAATAATGAAATAGTCACCACAATAGGTTTACAACAAATTCTATGAAATCAAAATTTTGCGCAATAAAAAAAATAAAATTTATTATAATACGGTAACTAACAACCCCCCTTTTCTATTGTAAATGTCCTATTAACAATAGATTATATTATGTTGCTTTAGAAATTGTAGCAGCCACTTTTCCAGGCACTCCTGGACGTATATTTCTTGATTGATGGTTACCGTAGTAATGAAAATGCCACTTTTTAGACCACACGTGCATATGGCCTGCCAAACGAAATATTTTTCGGAAACTTCGATAGTTTGATTTTATTGTCAATTTCAGCCACCTTCCCTTTTCATGATGCGGTATAAAACTTCTGTCCCGGAAGCTGCTTGAAAACCACCTTCACATAAGTTTCGTCGTCCAATGCGATACAGTCGAACTTTGTGAGCAGATTCGTATACAGCTTTCGGGACCGCTGCTTTGCCGACGTGTTTTGTTTTTTAGCTCGGTTCGCCACCTTCACCTTCTTAAACGTCGACAACCCGGCTCGTTTCTTTGCCCGCTGCACAATAGTATGAGAGACATTGAGCTTGCCAGCGACGTCCTGGATGGAGAGGTTAGGATTCCGCTTATATTTCACGGCGACCGTCTTCGTCTACATCGATTTTGTTTCCCGTACTAAGTACCAATGCTACAAACGCCAGGGAAGCAGCTTCCACATCCGGACTCTACCTATCGACCAATCAACTCATGGACCCTTATAAAAGCCTTATAAAATCCCGACGGTGTCGACTGGAATTGAACCCAGGCCCTTTGAAGTAAGAGGAAGTCACGCTTAGTATTACACCACCGTGCCGCTAGTCAACGAACATAAAAGATGTTTAGGGATGGTCCATTAATTATGTCACGCAAATTTGGCCCATTTTCAAACCCCCTCCCCCCTTTGTCACATTTTTTGTATGGCTCGTCACAGTTTTCAAAACCCCCCTCCCCCCTAAACGTGTGACATAATTAATGGACGACCCCTTACTGATAATATTTGGTAATTTGTATTTAGTATGAAAATCCTAAGGGTATATGGAAAATTACATTTAAATATGTTTTTAAGGAATCAAAATAAGGAAAAATCAATAAAATGGGCTAAAGAGATTTTCACGGCCGGTTATATTGGTACGATTTGTGAGGCATGTTAGTGAAAATCCGAGGAAAATGCATAACAAATCGCTGTCAAACTAATTTAGGTAAGCCATATAGAGATAAGTGACGTTTAAAGCACGCACACTAACGGGTGCATCGCCTTTTAAAGTTGTTCATTATTTTCCTATGGCTATCTTTCAAAATGTATGAAATTATATCTGTCAAAACGAGCTTGACATCTGCGCCGGTGGTGTAGTGGTAAGCGTGATTACCTCTCACCCCAGCAGGCCTGGGTTCAATCCCAGTCGGAGCCGCCAGGATGTTCTGAGGCATAACATCTCTGATCACGCCTTCGGATGGGAAGTAAAGCCGTTGGTCCCCGGTTCATGAGTTGATGGGTCGATAGGTAGGGTCCAGGTGTGGGAGCTGCCTTCCTGGCACGTCGGTAGCATTGGTGCTCAGCACGGAAAACAAGATCGACGGAAAAAACAAAGCAAAAAAAAAAACGAGCTTGACAGCAATTTGCTATGTAATTTTTTTGGCTTTTCACTAACACGCTCTCACATATCGCACCAATACAATCGGACGTGAAACTCTCTTTGTGACGTCCTATCTCTATTCTCTATGTGATGTTCGTCTGGTTGACGAAGTGTGACATTAAATTCCGTCATACACTCTCCCCCCGAAGAGTGCGAGTAATACGTCCCGCGTAATTCGAATTCGCGTAAATGGAGTACACGTAGCATATGGGATTTGACCTAATAGGGACCAACATGGAATATCTCGCAATCCTGGACATATAGAAGTTTTTTTTTCTTTATTTAGGAGAATATAGAAGGTTACTGTCTTAGGCAAAGTTGTTCAGTGGATCAAGACCTAAAGGTTGGTGGACAGAATCTCGGAATTTTCTCACTACGGAGCACTAGTGTACAGGAATTTGGGATATCCTTGTTTGTGTGATATCTTGAAATCCTTAACATCTAGGAAGTTGCTTTCTTCGGTGAAGTTGTTCAGTGGATCAAGTCCTTATCGTTGTTCACCAACCATAAGGTCTTGATCTACTGAACAACTTTGCCGAAGACAGCAACTTCCTAGATGGCAAGGATTTAAAGATATGACACAAAAAATTAAATCACTAATACATGCACACTATCGCCGCGTAGTGAAAAAATTCCGAACTTCTGTCCACCAAACAATTGGGTCTTAATTTACTAAACAACTTTGCCCAAGACAGTAACCTTCTATATGTCCAGGATCGCGAGATATTCCATGTTGGTCCCTATTAGGTCAAATCCCATATGCTACGTGTACTCTATTTACGCGATTTCCTCGCGTAAACGGAATCATTCGAGACCAACGTAAATGTTATTTGTGTAGACCAAGTTCACGTTCTTCGAGGGGAGAGTGTATATGTAAACAGTAGGCGAACAAAAGAGCCAACAAATACACATCGACTTACCTGTTTACATTAAATTGGGCTCGATCACTCATTCCGGCACTACTGCTCGGACTCCAGCAACACTCTATCGAATATTGTCGGTGTCCATTGGGAGATTCAAAAGTGTTCTCACCGATTTTGAGAGAGCGATATTTTCATTGTTTGGACAGGACAGGAAAATGAATAATCGTTGAAGAATAAGAGATGAAAATATTGTCGATTCTCAGCTCTACAAAAAGCAGCTTGAGTGATGCGTCGCTTATCTTTCAGATGAGCGAGAATTTTGATCTGTGTTTGCAAATGGTGGCAGCCGGTAGCATAGAATTTGGGATAGTACCTTGTAGGTGGCGCTCAGTAGTGTGATCGCGCGGTAGTTGCAGCAATCCAACTTGTCACCCTTTTTGTAGATTGGGAATACGACACCTCCCATCTACTCTTCCATTGGCGTAACTACGGGGAGGCTAGGGGGCTACTGCCCTTAGCATTAAGCAAGCAGATAATAGAAGTTTCAAATATTGTCAATAATAAAACGATGTGAAATCTGCTTGCTTTGCATCAAAATAGTATTAATAATTGATTTTAATCTTCGAGCACCAGTTCTATCGGCCATAGGTGAACTCCTGCTTTAAGCCGTAGCGATTTTTTCAATAACGAATTTCACTAAAAAGGGCTACTCAAAAAAATATAAGTTTGTTAAGTCACATTCCCATGGATCGTTTTTTTATATTTACATGATAAATAAGGAAGTATCAAAAAAAAATGAGGGATAATTTACCCACCTCCTCCAACTGTCATGCAGCTTACAAAGTAGCACAAATCTTGAAGATGTAGAGCCTAAGCCTAGATCTGACTGTCGAGTGTGAGGTTTTGCATGATCAAGAGATGGTAGAAATGAGCAAAAACTAATGTGGATTTTATTTATTGGCGATCTCTCCCCTTTTTCGCACTTCAGAATTTCCTGTTTGTCGTCGAGTTTTCACTGATACCACTTGGACACCAATCGTCACGAAATAACTGGCCGGGGCTTGCAGATTGGACTTAGTCAGGCCTATTATGCGTGGCGTGTGAGGTGAGGTGACTCACTGTCACTAGTGAAGCGACAATTGTCACCCCAGGCGAGGTGACTTCCCATTTGATTTGCACGGAGACTCAGCTCACCCGTGGTGACAATCATTGGCGTAGCTAGAAAATTTATCTGGAGGGAGCCTAGGAGGAACCTGTTCGCTGAGGCTTACTATTAGTTAAATTGTGAAACAATAAATTTGATTATATTTATTTCATAACAACGATTGGGACCTTGAATGGGGAGCCTTAAAAGCTTGCTGATTTTGAACAAGCAATGATCGTTTGTTGGGGCTGTCCATAAACTACGTAGACAGTTTATAGAGGGGAGGGGGTTGAAAATTATCCACGGCCCATACAAATTTTAAAATTTTTGCATGGGCAATTGTCGACGCAGGGGGAGGGGGGTCAAGAATCCCAAAAAACCGTCTACGTAGCTAATGAACAGCCCCTGTTAATTTTTTTTGTAGTGAAATCACATAGCGTCCGGTTCTCATAAATTTAAGCATCTCAAACTTTATAAAATTCTCAAAGTGAGATTGGAATGCCATAGTATTTTTTTTTTTTTGATTTTGAATATTTCATCATCAGTTAAATCTCCGACATAGGAACCAACATTAAATTCTAGGAGTTTGAATTTTATAATTTTCTGGCTTTGAAACATGTGCATACAGAATAAATTTCATACATTTTGAAAAAAAAAAATTCAAGATGTATGTCCATGCTCAATTATAAACATTCTGAGTGTTAAAATAAAAATAGCTTTGAGATCCCAAACCCATATGTTTTCAAGATTTTGAAACTAAAAAAATAAATATCTCTGAAACAGATTGTAAGTATAAATTTTTCGAATACAAATGTTAATTAAAATCAACGAAATAAGATCAATTGTCATAATTCTAAGTATTTTTACTTAAATTCTTCCTAGACACTAATTTTATTAAAATTCTAGGACATGAATATTAAAAATAAATTTAATAAGAAATTTGTTTGACCTAATGAAAATTTTAATAAAAACTCCACTAAATAAATGTGACTGAAAAAAAAAATTTAGGGATACAAAAAGGTTTTAATATAATGGCTTGGACAAGCTATGAATCTCCAGGACATAAAAATTTGTAATTCAAGACCTTGGTAAACTTTCCTAGATTCTGAGAACAACAGAATTTTTAGAAAGGAAAATTGTTCGAGATAAGAAAGTAAGTTAAAAATAATATTAAGCAATTTCGAAAGATCTTGACATCTGACAAAAACTATGAAAAATCAGGTTATAATTTAATTTCATCAGGTTTATTCGATGCATCGGACTAACTAACATTCGGAGTTATAGGGGAAATTTATGTAATGTCGGCCTAAATGCCACTAATTTGGGCCCATACATAAGTTCAGCAATCGACTACATTTTCAATAGCGACCAAAAATACCCATTAGTACCGTCCCAATGACGCGTTCATCTAGATAAAATTGATAAATAACATATTTTTAGCGATGGGTCCAATCTTAGATCCATAGGCCAACATTAGAGCCATTTCCCCTATATAAATCAACTTATGCAACGTTTCCTGAACATCTACAAAACTTCCTTAAGTTTTTCAAAATTTCCTCAACTTCTGAGAAATTCCCTGAATTTATTAAAAATTCCATATTTTTTCAATCCCTCAAATCTTTGTATTTCTGGAAATATAGCTTTTTACCCTTCTTACAAAGAAGGGTATAGATATCACTTGAAAAACCGACTATCGATCCGAGGCCCGGAGGGCCGAGTGTCATATACCATTCGACTCAGCTCGACGAGATCGGAACATGTCTGTGTGTGTGTGTGTGTGTGTGTGTGTGTGTGTGTGTGTGTGTGTGTATGTGTGTATGTGTGTATGTGTGTGTGTATATAACGAAATGAATGCGCTCACGTTTCTCAGCAACCGCTCAACCGATTTGGACAAACTTGGCGCCAAATGATAGGTCTTGGGGTCCCATTGAACGTTATTGAACGGTTTTGGAATCGGTGAACCGGTTCCGGAGATATGGCCGGAATAAGATTCGGTGAATATGGGCCTTCACGCTGG
Source organism: Ochlerotatus camptorhynchus (assembly GCF_037179485.1). NCBI lineage: Eukaryota > Metazoa > Arthropoda > Insecta > Diptera > Culicidae > Ochlerotatus > Ochlerotatus camptorhynchus. The sequence goes on from NW_027040826.1 coordinate 1,454,933, forward strand.
ATTTAACGGAAAACGTATCAAAACCATCATATACCATTCGACTCAGCTCGACGAGATCGGAACATGTCTGTGTGTGTGTGTGTACGTGTGTATGTGTGTACGTGTGTATCTGTGTATGTGTGTATGTGTGTATGTGTGTGTGTATGTAACGAAATGAATGCGCTCACGTTTCTCAGCAACCGCTCAACCGATTTGGACAAACTCGGCGCTAAATGATAGGTCTTGGGGTCCCATTGAACGCTATTGAACGGTTTTGGAATCGGTGAACCGGTTCCGGAGATATGGCCGGAATAAGATCCGGTGAATATGGGCCTTCACGCTGGATTTAACGGAAAACGTATCAAAACCATCATGCGGCACATCATTATTATTATTATTTAGCTTTATTAAGGAGGCTTTCAGCCTTAGGCTGGTTCGCCTCCATAAATGCGGCACATCAAATTACTACAGAATTCAAAAATAAGATCAATGCAAGTCGTGCTAAGTGTTCCAGACCACATTGGACACACTTGGACATGTTCCGGGTACCCCGGGGAAGTTGCTTGAATATGAATTGAATTAAAACCCATTAAATCACATTAAAATACGATGATAAGGTGATTGGTAGCCTCACCAAATATACTACACCCGGATATATTCCGGGTACCCCCAGGCAGTGGCGTAGCGTCACTAGATGACACGGGGGTGGGGGGCTTGGTCACTGATAATGACAATAAAATAAATAAACTTGAATAAGTAAGAAGGGTCTGATCACACCATAGGTGGATAAATTCGGGTTTTAATTCTACGAAGCTCTCCGAAAATCTTTGTATTTCTGGAAAGACAGGTATCATTTACAAATATTAGTAAAAATCTGGAAAGATCCTTGACATTTAACGAGGTTCTTAAAACCTCCAAGAAGTTCAAGGAGCTTTTTTCTCTGACAAACTGTAACGAAGCTCCCTTAGATAAAGCAAGGATCCCTAAAGGTTTTAGAAGTTTATTGTACTTTTTGAAATTTTTCAAAATTCCTCACACTTATATTAAGTTTAACGCATCTCCTCAAAATGCTAAGAAATTCACAAAACTTATACAAAGTTTGCTGTACTACTAAGTTTCTCTCTGATTTTCTGCTAAGTTCCACGAACGAAATTTTCCACTTCTACGCAGCTTGCAGAACTTTTCCAAGTCCCTTGTTTCTACGAATGTTTCCGAAAATCTATATAGCTCCCAGAATGTCTACAAAAATTTTGAACTTTTTAGAAGTCCTTGAAGTTTTGCGAAGTTCCCAGAAGTTAAAAAAAAATCCCTAGGCTAATAGAGACAAACCAGCCAATGGCTGAGAGTCTCTGTAATAAAGTGACCTAACCTAACCCTTAGCTAGTGGCCAATTTGTAGAGCCTGAATACGTCCTATTATGCCATCGATTAAATATCGATATAATCGATTTTACCAAAATTGTTTCTTGTAGTCCAGAACATAATAAAAGTAGTCAATATTCAAGAATTTAATAAAATCTTTGTTAGTAGTGGTTAAATTTTATTAATCGCTGTTAAATAATAACATTGAACGTGACAAGCTTGACAAAATACCGGTGAGTTAAATAAAAAATACACCAAAAAATCTGAGGGGGGGCTAGATGATTCTGGAGGGGGCCTGGCTCCCTTGGCACCCCCATAAGCTACGCCAATGATGGCAATTGTCACTTCACCATCACTTCACTGTCACTTAACCTCACACGCCACGCAAAACAGACCTAAAGTACCTGGTCATCAAGTCATTGTGCGGCTACCACCGGTGGCATGCAGTTGAATGTGCAATATCCCCTCGATAATCCAACACTCTTTAGCTCAGCACCTCTTCAATCCGACTTTCGAAAAGTTGGTCTAAATTTTTTTGTTGGGCAGATTCCCAGTGGCTTGTACTTCACAGTGACATTCTGGGCAGCCAACATAGAGGCGTAAGAGAAAGTCTCACCACGATCAGCCATGACGATTAAACCAACAACATGGGAAACGGTTTCAAAAGCAATTTTTTTTTCCGACGCATTATTTCAGATTGCAAAAAGCTCGCACTATTCGATTCCTTTTGATATTTTACACAAAATGACGCGAGCTTTTTGCTATCTAAAATAATGCGCCGAAAAAAACTGCTTTTGAATTTTTAAAAAATGCATCAAAGTAAATTGAACCTTAAATCAACAACATGGGAAACGGTTTCCTTTCCAGCTAGATTCATGACATGGACGATGGTGGACGAAAACAATTTCACACTCATGGATCTGGGGATCCCAAATGATCCGGGTTTCATCCTGTGTTTTACTTGAGTGAAACGGAACCGTAAAACAAAACAAACTGGCACTTTCAAAAGCATCTCACTCAATAAGCGCACACCATGATTATATTTAACAGTTTTTGGATGCTCTATAAATCATGATATAAAGTGGAAAACCGTATTGATTCGTATTTCATGATTGAAATTGAACAATCGTATTCGCATTTCACACCAAACTAGACTAATGAACACGTTTTTACTTACTAAAAAGTGTGATAAAAGTGCGAGTTTTTGTCTAATCGTCTTTGTGTCTTTGGAGCACTTATTTTTTATGATGCAAGTGAAGTGCTCCCATGGCACAAAAACGATTTGACAGAAACGTGCACTTTTATCACACTTTTACATTTTTGGGGCAGGTCAATTTCAGATGCAAATAGCAAATAAAGATCATAAATATTTTGCTTATTTTTCAGCTACTCCATAGCAAAACGAATCAGTGGTTTTCAAAATTTCTTATAAATTGCTAGTTTTGTTCCTTATTGCAAAATATTAGACTCGTTTTTTTTATTAAGGTGACCATTATTGAGTAGAACACTATTGCCACAACAAGTTGCAGCAACCTGTTTATGACTGAAATAAGTCGTATAGAAGTTTAAAAACTTGTTTTGCGAAAAGCATGCTACTGGGGTTCCGATGTTAGATTGTTCCAAAAATCAATGTTTTTCAAAAATGACTTTTTTCAAAAAATCATAGCTTTTGAGCCACTGTGACTACACGACTAGACTACCATGTATCTCCATGGATACATAGTAAACATAGTCACATAATGTATACCTATTTTATGCTACTGTTGTTGGGTATTGGCTTGTTTGTGGAGCGAAAACCTAAAACTTGATAACTTCTTTTTTTTTTTTCCTTTGGTTTGTTTTTTCCGTCGATCTTGTTTTCCGTGCTGAGCACCAATGCTACCGACGCCAGGAAGGCAGCTCCCACACCTGGATCCTACATATCGACCCATCAACTCATGAACCGGGGACCAACGGCTTTACTTCGCATCCGAAGGAAGGCGTGATCAGACATGTTATGCCTCAGAACATCCCGGCGGCGCCGACTGGGATTGAACCCAGGCCTGCTGGGGTGAGAGGTAATCACGCTTACCACTACACCACCGGCGCCGTTAACTTGATAACTTCAAAAGAATATAACTCAAAAACGAAAACAAAAAAAAAACATATTACTATTTTTTATATCCGTTGTGTTAAAAAACTAAAACTTTCAAGCATATAAAGCATATCCCTCTGTCTACAAACATGAAAACCATAAAAAAACATAAGCAATCAATGTTTTTCAATGCAAACTCCCAATATTTTTATATCATTATGTATGTTCTGAAAAGTATTATTAATTACCTTGTATCTGGTTCAAAAGATATGACGTTAACATGGAAATGGTAGTAAATATGAGTCTAATATTTTGCGATAAGGAACAAAACTACAAATTTTTACTAAATTTTTAGAACCACTTACACTTAAATTCTATACATGTTGAGCTACTGAAATACAGTCACCCAGAACCCAATTAATCCAATTTATTATTTTTAGTTACAACTTCCACTAGGGCCAAATACTGTGGTTAGGGCCAAAAGTGGCGCACTTGTCCAATAATATTAAAATTAATGAACAACCGATTTGCATAATTATTTCGAAGATTTTACAAGAAACATTACAATAACAATAATTATTTACAATCGATGCGCGAGCAAAAATAATACAAAATCTATTAACATTGCCTAAATTGTCATATGCTATGTCGAACATGCATTCAGCTGGTACGACAATCCGGTTTTATTTTTCTTCCAGCAGTTCAATTACACGAGACAGGTGCCATGCCCGAAAATATAGAGTCTGAAAAATTCCAACCACGTTTTCGAGTGACAAGTTTATTGAAACAATATTTGGCTTCCTATAACCACAACGACAACTACAAGACAAGAATTGAATGTCAATCACAAAAAAAAACCTTTATCCAATAAACTCAACAACGAAACTCAGCAAGAGGCATGAACCGTGACGTGGGCATGGGAGGAAGGAAGAAAGCCGCTGAGCATTTTATGTCTCAATATAGTATTTGACGGACGCGATAATGTTGAGTGCAGTGATTTTTTTTTTATTTCGAGGGTAAATTGAATTCATCACATTTTTTCATCAGACGTTTTAGAGCTTTCCTCGGTAGAGTCAAACAAAATCAAGGGCCAGGGGAATGGAATTCAAATGCACGGTCTTTGTTTATCTTATCTGTCAGACACATCGTAGTGAAGAGCTGAAACTGATGCTGCCATCAATATAAATAAATTAATATCAATTTCCCCGCGGCTCCCAGACTAGAGTTCTTCCTTTTCTTCGGAGAAAGATTACCAAACATCATCGGGTGCATTAATGATCCCTGCCCGCATCGGAAAGTAAGTGTGTTTTTTTTTCACGGCCTTTTGACGAGCTGAAAGTTTTAGTTTACACCACAAACATATCAGAACAGACAACGCAATCTGGTTTCATAATTTATGGTTGATTTTATTCCCGTTGGGTAGACAGCGGCTTATCCTCGGGATGAGTTTTATATTTTCATTTTACGATTATGTTCCATGATTAACTGCTGAAAGTGAATGTGGTTAATCATTTCAGCAGTTAATTGCAACATGATGGTACTCTAAGCTAACTTTTATTTAAATTTTTAAATTGGTTCTGTTCCACTGACCGTTCACTGACATACAATATATTTGTAAAGAGATAATTGAAATGCAAACAGGAAGCTTAAGGAGAAAAATTTCACTGCTTTCATTGAGAACCAAACGCTAGAGATCTGAGGGAACTCTAAGAGATAAAATATAAAATTTGTTTATTTTTTCCCTATTTAGCCTGGACTTGCTCCTATAAATTATGCAAACTACAAGGTTAGAAAATTTTCGAGCCTCTATCTTCGCAATTACCTTTAACCCAGATTATGAGTCTTTAGATCGTAAAACTGTTGTCAAAAACCAAATTGAAGCAAAACTTAAATTTATATCTGGATTGGTTTGTCGTAGGAATGATATTAAGTTGTCAAAATTAGAATTTTTTTGGACTTCATTAAATATCGCAATATATTTCTATTAAAATCCTGAGCTCTCCTTGCAATTACTGTAACGAAAAAAAAGATGTTACTACAATAGTTTACATCACAACTAGATTTCCCTGATGCGGTGTTTTGCATCACCTGGAACAAGCGCTGCCTAAAGTTGCTAAATTTATAGTCTTCTTCTTCTTCTTCGCATTTCAAGCTTATTGCATATCGCATATTATCTTATTGCGTGCTCTCAACTTAGTGTTCTAGATGCACTTCCACAGTTATTTATTGAGAGCTTTCGATGCCTGTACCATTTTTGCATTGATATGATTGTGTGGCAAGTCCAATCATACTTCTATGCCCAGGGAAGTCGAGAAATTTTCCAACCCGAAAAATTCCTAGACCGAACCGGGAATCGAACCCAGCCACCTCCACCATGGTCTTGCTTTGTAGCTGCACCTTTACCGACTGAGCTAAGGGAGTCTCAAACATTTTCACAAACACCAACATAAGAGTTTGACAAAGATGATTGTGTAAATGATTGGCGGATGTCTCTTAACACGCGATTTTTTTTTACCACTTCGTATTTTCTCAGGCTCGTAACTCTTGAGCTACGTAATGTACGAAGTTTAAAATAATACTCAGTGTTTGCTGCAGGGAAGTGAGCATAGAAGTATTTTTTTAGATTTCCGCAACTTCTGTAGTATAAGATTAGATCCCTGGAAAACATGAAGTGAATAACTTCCACCAATCGCGTGCTTATATAAGCCAATTTTCAAAACAATTATCATCATCACCTATAGCCCAGGGTACAGGCTAGAGGTGGGCAAAACAGTTCATCTGGCTAAGTGGATAAAACCCATCCAGCTCACTAAAGTCGATTCTTTTGAACAGCTCTTCAGCTCACATTGAAATAATAGAAATTATGACACAAATTCAAAATCGGAAAATTAATTAGTGGTTTTAGCATAGAAGTAACTCTCAGACTAGTAGGTCCCGAAGAAAACTGCTCAACTTTTTGGCTCAGCTCTGGTACTATCTTCGGTCCCAAACTAATCAATACACCCCTCAAAACATAGGAAAATCCACGAACCGTAAATCGTTAAAGTAGTCTAAACCAATAAATCCGTACCTTACAACATGGCTTTACTTTTCAATGGAAAACGCTACTAACGCAACAACTTATCAACCATCGCGTAAACCAAAATGCACGCAAAATGTGCCAAAAACATAGCAGTAAAACAACAAATGTATGCGAGAGAGCTACACCTATGTCACACGGGATGATATGATTGACAACGTGGCACATGATGTTACACCTTTTCTCAAGCTATGCAATCCAGTCTAAATTCAAATTTTATTTCTGATGTTAATTCTCCAGCAGAATTTCTCTCACTATTCTCGGCATCAACTCCAGATCAGATACGGATCCGGAGCTGAATCGCGAAGAATGAAGAGAAAAAAAAAGATCCGAAGAGCTGGACGGGTCCGAGAGTTGTCATCCTAAACAGCCCCCAGTGAATCATTCGAGTCGATGATTCGGATCCGGAGCTGAGCTGATTAGCTGGAGAGCTGCATTTCGATTTTCGATTATTTGCTTTTGTGCGGATCTTCCACTCCCCCAGAGAAAGATGGGAGGAGAGGTAAGAGCACATATGCTGGAGGAATAACATCATTTCAGTGCCAACATTTCAAAGGGGCGTAATTGCTTTTGTAAACAATGACTTTAGCCGTCAATTTCTCGCGAATGAAATCTTACCTCTCCAAAATCACAATGCTAGCTGGTAGAGGAAACATTCCTCCACCTGCTGGTGTCATTTTTTCATATGAGTGAGCTTTTATTCGCGAGAAATCGATGGCTAAAGCCATTGTTTACAAATGCAATTACGCCCCTTTGAAATGTTGGCACTGATTTAATTTCTGCTTTGTTTATGCCAGATCACTCACACACTATAGATTTCTAGCTGTCAGTTCCACTGAGAAACGTCTCTTGGAACACCTTATACCAGTAGAAAATTAAGATCGTGTAGCACATGTACATATTTCTCTCTCTCCCAAACAGCCGCTTGGAAGTTTGCTTTTACCGTTGGTGCTGTCGATAAGTTCAGATCAGGTACGCGCGCGTCTTGGTTTACGCGGTAACTGTTCAATGCGAAAGTGGAGTGTCCATTTTTAAAAGTTCCGCCATGAGTGATGGAATGTATGGTAATGTATACTTGTGATATCAATGAGCTGATGAGCTGCGGTTCCTAAAAAATGAACCGCGTGTCATCAGCTCACTTAAGACAATCGGGTCTATAGAACAGCTCGGGAGCGGATAGCCCATCTATTACAGGCACATGATTGTTGTTCCAGAAGGTCCCGGTCAAAGTCTCACTACCAGTAATTTTCATTACATCTTTCTCAGTATATGAAACACAAGAACCGAAGGACATCGCCAACGAATTAGGAAAATGTTTTGCCGGTCTGTCTGCTGTCAGTGGCTACGACAGCGATTTCGTCCAGCGCGTCAAACCTTCCACAAGCAGCATTCGCGACTTGCGAATTCCATCCGATGTTCCTGCTCTCCAGATCAACGAAGCTCTTACCTTCCGGGAGCTTCAATTTTCCCTGGGAATCAGTAGTGATAAATCTACCGGGCCGGACGAGATTGGATTCCCAGTGTTAAAAAACCTCTCCCTCGACGGAAAAACGAGGCTACTCGCCCTCTTCAATGATCTATGGCTCTGGAAACAAAGCTTGGTTGTGCCCATTCCAAAGAACAACACAAAAACAAAAAACAAAACATTACCAAACCATTGAGTTCAAAGTTTAGAAGTTTTGGCCTAGATTTAATATTCAGCAACAGGAAGAATCAGCAGAAGCCATTGTTAGGATCAACAAAATAGTCAATAAATATCTTAGGAAAAGCCGATGTCTACAAAATCTCTTGTCCAGATTGCATTAATATCTACATTGGTCAGACGAAAAGGACTTTGGAAACCAGATGTAAGCAACACATGGCAGAGGTAAAAAACGCTAACGAAGAGATGGTTGACGCATGGTTGACGATAAAAGATAATCCATCAATGTAAGTTAGGACCTAATGCGTTGTTCAGCTTGAAATGAGAGAGCGAGATGAATATAGAAGACCGCCAGTCGGATTGGATGATATCGGGTAGGTGTGGATTGAGCCACGGCGAGTGAAGAAGCCTCCTCCTTTAGGCCGATTGCGCTAACTTGCTGCGCAGCAAAAGTGATGGATAGAATGGTAAATCGTCGTCTGAAGCAGTTCCTGGAGTCAAACGGCCTCCTTGACGAACGGCAGCATGCGTTCTGGCAAGGACACGGCTCCTCCACTTACTTTGCAGCCCTCGGGAAAGTAATTAAGGAAGCCCAGGACAACGGTCACCATGCGAAGTTAGTCTTCTTTGATATTTCAAAGGTGTTCAACAGGACATGGACACCTGGTGTCATCATGCAGCTCGTCAGGTAGGGCCTGCGAGGTCACATCACACATTTTGTACGGAATGTCCTCCTTGATCGTACCTTCCAGGTGACTGTCGGGAACACTCGCTCGGATCCGTTCCCCGAGGAAACTGGAGTGGGATCCGTGATAGCGGTAACGCTATTCCTGGTGGCAATGAATCCTCCCTTTCCGCTATCGATCTGCTGCAGCCATTGCTACGAAAGCCGCTGCCCTCGCTGCTAAGACATCCGGGAACGAAAGGGTCTTTCTCCTTAACGAGGGGAACAGAGCCCTCCAAACTGCAGCCAACCATGACCTCCTCCCGGTGGTCAGGGTCCCCTGGCATGGAGAGAAGAGTTGGCGATCAAACGTCGTCAAAATAGATAAGCGGATTAAGAGTGGATTCCAAGCCGGAGATAACTCTGTAGCTTTGAGACGTTCTGTTGCAGAGCTTCTCGGGTCGGTTTATCCGGGGCACGTTCATCGCTTTACGCTTACGCCATCACTCCGGCAGAGCAACCGATCCTCGTGTTAACTGACTCACACAGCGCTGGAAGCCGAAGCCCCGAGCCACCCCTGGATACAAGCCATTACACGGTACGCCCCAGCTTCAACCGTCTTTACGTGGATCCCCGGACACTGCGGTGTTCCCGGAACCGAGGCTGCGAATAGACTGGCGGGATCTGGTGCATCCCATCCCCGCTTTACCAGGAACGTACCCCTCCTACACGTCAGGCGTTGGATTGTGAATACTATTATGGAAGCCAGGCAGCAGGAATGGTTCCAGTCACGGACCACTTTCCTGAGGAAGATCAAGGAAACCGTACGCTCCAGGCTGGACAGCCAAAAGTACAAGGACCAGCGGATCATCTCAAGACTCCGGACACCAATTTCGGTGAGACACCATTTCGCAATGTTTGTTCAATTTGCAGCATCCCCGTCTCGGTGAAATACGTGCTGTGTATCTGCCCGGAGTTCCAGAAGCTACGTGAACCACATGGACTCCCGGAGAACGTCAGTAATCTGCTTGGTTACGACCCCTCGACGTTGGCTGCGCTGATCGCCTTTCTGAAGGACGCCCACTTGTATGATCAAATCTAGCCCACCGTCGGTGGCTGCACTGATCGTGTTTTCCTCACCTTTCTATTTTTTTAAGAGGACTATGACAATCGGAAGACGGAAAACGTTACTAATGGCCTATAGAGACAGTTGAGGATTGACCCCCTCCCATCCATGGTTAAACAGGATAAAACTTTGAAAGAGTGCAAGGTGATTATTGGCAACATTACGAGTCAATTAATCGTATCGTTCAGCCATTTTCCACAAAGATGGTGCTGTTCCTCTGGTAGGCAGTGAAAAAAAATCCTTAAATAGGAATTGAGAGAAGTGGGAATAATTCACTTTCGATGCGTATTCAGGTCAGAAAATGTTAACGACAGCCTAAAGAAAACATTCATGGACTTTATCGTTTACTTATTTCCCAGAAATTGTTGTTAAACAAGCTACAATTTAATGAAAATGATTACCCGCTTTACTACCAGTCCCCAGAGAGCCAAAAAAAAAAGTTAAGAGAGAAAATTCGCTCTCAAGAGCTCAATCTCTCAACGTATCCAGTATTTTGAGGACGCTCTATTTGTGATTTCCTTCTCACAGACTACAAAATAGTGTACCTTTCACTGCAAAACATGGCAGGTACCATACAAGTTTTGACCGCACTGCCCTCTGTTAACAATTAACGAAACTAAGCGTATGGATAGTTTCTGATAGATGTCACCATTAAGAACAGTGGTGACATTTGAAGGAAAATTAACGCAGAAGCATGGTAACATGATTAATTGATAGTTTCAAACCCTATTCTACCTAGGATCAAAGGTTTACCAAATATTCACAAACCAGGAAACGAAATGAGGGAGATTATCTCGGCTGAAGGATCCCCCACTCATAAGATTGCCAAATGGCTAGTTAAGGAATTCCAAAATATGCCAAACCCCTTTGCCACTCACTCAGTTAACAGCACACAGAAGCTTGCAAATCAACTTCGAGATTCGGGAAGCTGAAGTCATGGTTTCATTTGATGTCACAGCACTTTTCCGAGTTTACTAGTAAAGAAAGCCATCTTCCTTTTAGAGGACTGGCTTCTGAAGCAACGTGAGGATTCTTCTTGGAAAAAACAAAGTTCGGCCAAGCTTACTCGTCTTTATATGGATGAAAATTATTAAATTTTCAAAGAAAATTTATATAATCAAAATTAAGGTGCTCCTATGGGCAATCCACTTTTCCCTTTTTATGTGAATTGTTCATGGCTAACCTAGAAATTATTCTGGAGGATAGGAGTGTATTGCTTAAATGTTGGTGTAGATACGTGGATGATATTGTCAAAGGGAAGATTTATCAAAAAAATTGGAGGCCATAAACAACGTTCACATAGACATCAAATTTACTCACAAAGAAGAGAAAGACGGCAAACTCCCCTTCTTAGACCTTCTGATCATCAGGGAAACGTCTTCGTTGTATGTCGAAATCTATACGAAACCAACAAATTCAAAGAGCGTAATACCAAGCTCTTAAAACCATTCCCATTAACACAAAATGGCAGTTGTCCACCACATGGTACATAGGCTGCAAACTTTTCCTCTTGGCAAAACAGACAAATCAAAGGAAATAGCTCACATTTTTTAAATCGCAAGACTTAATGAGTATCAAGAAAAAAAAACAATTGAGGCAGTAATCTACAATATAACAAGGGACCATTTAAGGCGTACTTTAAAAACTCTTACATCAGTAACTGAGGGTTTAAAATGGGTAGGGGTGAACTTCGATAAAAAAAACATTACCAAACCATTGAGTTCGAAGTTTAGAAGTTTTGGTCTAGATTTAGTATTCAGCAGCAGGAAGAATCAGCTGAAGCCATTGTTAGGATCATCTTCATTCCTTTATTAAACGTCGGTCTCTGTTCCGCAATCTAGTGCCAATCACCGACGGACATCGATTGCCATCCATTGACCGCAACCGAATGTGCAGGAAGGCAGCTTCCACACCTGCGTAGGATATCGCACCCACTCAACACACATGGGCCGGGACCAACGGCTTTACTTCCCTTCCGAAGGAAGACGTGACCAGAGATTTTTATGCCTCTGAAAAATCCCACCGACCTCAGCTGGGATTGAACCCAGACCCATTGGGAGTGAGAAAGCAGTCACGCTTACCACTACACCACCGGCGCCGGCATTGTTAGGATCAACAAAATATTCAATAAATAGCTTAGGAAAAGCCGATGTCCACAAAATCTCTTGTCCAAATTGCATTAATATCTACATTGGTCAGACGAAAAGGACTTTGGAAACCAGATGTAAAGAGCACATGGCACAGGTAAAAAAGGCTAACAAAGAGATGGTTGACGATAAAAGAGAATCCATCAATGTTAGTTAGGACCTAATGTATTGTTCAGCTTGAAATGAGAGAGATAAATATAAAAGACCGCCAGTCGGATTGAATGATATCGGGTAGGTGTGGATTGAGCCAAGTGTAAAAACAGCTCGTAGAAGAGGTGAGTCTCCTTTCACCCCACTACCGGTTGTCAAAGTGACTTGCTCCTGTTTTCCTAAGCCGTCCGAAGCAAAAACGAGCGGAGGCATAACTCAACGGCGCCGGTGATGTAGTGGTAAGCGTGATTACCTCTCACCCCAGCAGACCTGGGTTCAATCCCAGTCGGCGTCGCCGGGATGTTCTGAGGCATAACATCTCTGATCACGCCTTCCTTCGGATGGGAAGTAAAGCCGTTGGTCCCCGGTTCATGAGTTGATGGGTCGATAGGTAGGGTCCAGGTGTGGGAGCTGCCTTCCTGGCACGTCGGTAGCATTGGTGCTCAGCACGGAAAACAAGATCGACGGAAAAAACAAACCGAAAGAAAGAAAAAAAGTGGTACTCGATTATGACGGAAAAACGGCTTGGGAAAAACGTAAATTTCATGAAAACAGTGATAAAATTATCGCTTTTTACTTGAACATTTTTCAAAACTGTTTTATGGGAAATTAGAAAATACCTGATTTGTAAAGTAGATACGTATCGATTGGTGTATAAGGATTTTAATTTCATCTATAAATGACTAAGTTATAAGCGTTCAAACCCTAACACCTTTTTGTGACGGTCGCAATTTTAGATTTTTGATTTACCCCATGTACCTTCCTGTAAGACGTTGTCTACGTCAATAGTATCCTGAAATTATATGAAGATCCCCGAACAACAATGAGGTTCCCTGAAATTAAATAATGAACTTCTACGAACATCCCAAACTTAAAAAGATTTCCCACGGATGTTTCTAAATCTATAAAGATCCCAGAATTTTCATTAATTTATATTATTTTAAATATGTCGAACCTCTTAACGGAATCCCTTTATGAAGAGCTTTGAGAGTGTTGGTTTATTTCCTTTTAATTACGTTATAATTGCTTATCTTTTGACATATACGCGTGCTTCGTCTACTACTTGCAGACTTCATCAGTGCCAAGTAGTGGTGTTGAGTACTTGGTACCAGTGCTGCAAAATTTCGACAATACACGGTGATACTCAAAGTTCTGCTTTGGTCACTCGTTTGAGCTAACAGTCATCGTCAAGGCAAACCATGTCAATTGTCAGTAGCATTTTTGTCAGTGACGAACATGTGCTGATTTGTTTATTAGCTATATTTGAAATGAAATTAAATGGCTTGAGCAAAACAATTACATGGAGCTATAAAAGTGAATAAGCATCTACGTCCTGAACCGCTTGGATAACAATAATGTGTCTCAGAATGCAAGAAATTACACTTTCTGCTACCAGGTGAATTTTTGTCATTGACGAAAAAATGAATGAGATTTTGACAAAGATTTTTTTGAGGATCAAGTCTATCATTGACTATGTGAAAAACAATTTTGTCAATATCGCGCAAAAGTCTGTCAATGACAATGACAAATCTCAGCACTGCTTGGCACTGATGAAGTCTAAAAGTAGTAGACGAAATACGCGTATATGTCAAAATATAAGCTATTATAACGGAATTAAAAGGAAATAAACCAACACACCCAAAGGTCTTCATATTAATTTTCGTTAATTTCTACTAAGTCCGTGAAGTTTTATGAAGTTCCCTGAGGTTGAAGAAAATTCTTTGAACTCCTGGCCAATTTGTAGACGCTGAAGACGTCTTATTATGCTATCGATTAAATGCCGATAAAAAATGAATTCTCGACTTTGCTTCTTATAGCCATTAAGTCTTCTTCTTGTCAACATTAAGAAAAGTAGACATTAATGAAAATTAATAATCAGCGGCACCGGTGGTGTAGTGGTAAGCGTGATTATCTCTCACCCCAGCAGGCCTGGGTTCAATTCCAGGAGTATCGTGATCGTGCTAGTGAATGAATTTTCCCATGCTTGATCCGTCGTACTGTAATACCCCAGTTTTTTTTTATCGCCATCACCGTGCTGCGTCATAGTAAGTTTAATTCTTATTCTTCTTCATATATCCTTTAAAATTTGTAGGAATTTACCATTGTACGAAGGTGATTCATCTCAGAACTGCCAGGTTTATTTTGAAAAAAAAGATTGACGAAATGTCTTCACATATGGTTCAATCCCAGTCGGCGTCGCCGGGATATTCTGAGGCATAATATCATGCCGTGGGAAGTAAAGCCGTTGGTCCCCGGTTCATGAGTTGATGGGTCGATAGGTAGAGTCCAGGTGTGGGTGCTGTCTCCCTGGCGTCGGTAGCATTGGTGCACGGAAAACAAGATCGACGGAAAATCGACGCCGACTGGGATTGAACCATATGTGAAGACATTTCGTAAATCTTTTTTTTTTTAAAATAAACCTGGCATTTCTGAGATGGATCACCTTCGTACAATTGTAAATTCCTACAAATTTTAAAGGATCTATGAAGAAGAAGAATTAAACTTACTACGACGCAGCACAGTGATGGCGATAAGAAAACTGGGGTATTACAGTACGACGGATCAATCATGGGAAAATTCATTCACTAGTACGATCACTACAGAAACAAATTATCCATCAAGATCGACGAGAAACATATCAAGGAAAAAAAAACAATGAAATATTTATATTTTTCGTAAATTTTTGTTTGACCATTTGATCCAAAACATCAGCTCATTGGCTCAAAAGATATAATTAAATTAAAAAAAAAATATGAAAAAATGATTTATCGGACCACTCTATCACGGAAGGGGCCACCCTAATGACCAAATTAAAAAAATACAGGTCTAATATTTTGAAATAAGCATCAAAATTATCAATTGTTACGTAATTCGAAGATCTACTCCAACTTTTTTCTATGGAATTGCTGTATATATATTGTATAGCTCTAGCTGTTCTTTTCTGTATTTCACGAACGCTGTAGAAGCAGATTATGCATGGTATTTGTTTCCATGTGCAAGTAACCATACATGTTTGAAGAATGATGGATACGAGTTACATATTACTAACGAATAGAACTCAACACATAGGAGAACATATGTTGCATGTTCGCAGAAGCTCGTTGTTCATTGATAATTCCTCACAACCGACCGGTTTCATCGAAAAATAGCAAAATAATGTTACATACCAAAAGTCACAAAAAGAAGTCCTACCCTCCAGTGGTCAGCAACGACGAGTGGGTGAATTCACCGTAATCACTCAGGTGGAATTTAGATTGTAATAAATCAACAAAAATGGCCCTCTACATCCAACATCGGAAGGGTGAACAAGCATGGTCCTATGTCCACAGAAATGGCAACGATTGGGACCGCACACAAAGAACAGGTACACGATGACGAATATGACATGAAATATACTTCTTTTCAAGGCAGGAAGCAGTACTTGTGATCCTGAATTCATTCAGCGCTACCCCCCGGTTCGGTATCCTTGCTGTGGAAGACATAGCGAAAAAGAACGCTCCTCCGAGCGAAGGATGGAAGTGCATTCTTCATTCTTGTGTGTTCACAATGAATGATCCTATTGTTGAAATCTGGTTTTTATTATTGCCTGCTGTTTGCGTACATTTGCCTGAGGAAATGGAGGCCCATTCTTTTCGTGTTTCCTTCAATAGAAATACAATCCCAGTTACCGGAGGAAACGATATGCCATCGTACATCCTGGAATTTTGGTTGTTCGTAAAAATAGCACTGATACTTACCTGTCAGAAGGGCAACCAACTGAAAAAAACATTAGTAGGGTAATGGGTCCATAGTTCGCCATTTTTATGTTGCACCTTGCAAATCGTTTAGTTTTTCTTTGAGATCTTGTCAAAATGTTCTGTAGCGGAATGTTGTATCTATTTACCTTAAGGTGCAATGTAATTTAGTGCTTTTTCGACACATTGCACTAAAGCAAATCGGCTTTCGACTTTGGAAAAAGTGTTTTTGTAAGATTTTCCCAATTTCAATTTCCGATCCAGGCAGTATTGAACAATGTGAGCAAGCATTTTTAGTTTAGCTTAGCTTAGACTGACTGCACATATAAATGGTTGCTACTCTGTGATTGATCCAAACCAGTGATATTGAATGACTGTCAAAATAATTATTAATTTCTGGCAAAAATCGTTGCAATCCTCATTTGCAACGATTAATTCCTTATAGATTTAGTT